>NC_136494.1:2366598-2376598 GCF_053919585.1 Euprymna scolopes | reverse complement strand
TGTATGATTTCTATACAGCTTAAATATCATTCAAGAAAGCCTAGAGTGACCATATGGTTTTTACATAGCAATCTGCGACGTAGACTTAAGTGACCGACTAATTTCTTTTTTACCGTAAATTGCTCAATAATAAGAAGCCCGTTTTTTAAAGGGCAAAAATAATTATTACTATAATTATTTTTTTAATATCTACCAATATTAGCGGTTCATACTTTCGGATATGATCAGTGTATATATATATATATATATATATATATATATATATATATATATATATATATATATATATAACTACTTCATTTAATCACATAAATATACGAAAGTATAAATTTATGCGTAAACTTTAAGTATTTATTTCAACAGTGCTCAATACGTAGGTAGAGCTAGGTAGTGAGATATAAATCGCAATATATATATATATATATATATATATATATATATATTATAACTTACTATAAATATATCTATAATAAAAAGCTGAATATCTGTGTGTGTGTGTGTGTGTGTGTGTGTGTGTGTGTGTGTGTGTGTGTGCGTGTGTGTGTGTGTGTGTGTGTGGTTACGAATAGGCTCCTATATGGTTGACTATTATAGAAAACTGATTTCATATAATGATAGAAGATGTATCGAGAAACAGGAATGGGTATGTTGGATCTGGCATAATGATGATTCATTAAAATTGTGGTGTACGCGCCTGGTCCACAAAGTATGAAAATAAAAAATGTAAAAATTGAAAAAAAAACGTTTACAAGCCTTTTTGATATAGATATACATAATAATAATTTGATAAGTATGTTTTAACTTAAATAGGGATGGTATATAAAATTGTGGGGTCTGCGTTCGCGCCTGGCCTCCATAGAATGGAAATAGACACAAACTTTAATAAAGACTTTTCATATCTATCTGCGTAAGTATACTTTGATAATTATGTTTCAGTTTAAAAAAATAGGGTATAATAAAATTATGGGGTGTTCGTTCGCGCCAGACCTCCATAGAATGGAAATATGTCACAAAATTTAACAAGGTTTTTTTAATATAGATCCACAGAATATTATGATAAGTGTTTCAGTGTGAACAGGTATGGTATTATATAAATTGTGGGGTTTATCTATTTTATTTTTACTTTCATCATATTTTACTTTGGTTTTGATACCTCCAAATTCGAAGCTATCTCTTTACAACCCTTCCTTTTAATAACCTATCATACTTTCATAAATCAGAGTCTATTTTCTATTTTGAACCCAGTCAACGATGGGCACTTTCGCTAGTATATATATATATATATATATATATATATATATATATATATATATATATCAGAATCCTCAGAAAATAGGAACATAGGTTAATGAATCGTGTGATATCGAGTCTTACAAAATATTATTAGGAGGTAATATTATATAAGACAATCCCAGCAAAAAGAGAGGAGCTCATTATACTTGATAGAGCAAATGGGATTTATAGTTTTTAGTTTAAATTTTATTCAGAGAAACATAATTTTTCAGAATAGAAATTTATTGTTTGAATAAAGAATATGGTTCAATTTTTTTCCTTAACCCGCGGATTTTCAATGTTGACTCATCTTCTAGCAACATTATTTCGAATTAGATCTAATATTTGTTAATGTTCCTATGAGGAGATTAGCGTACATCGAAAATCCATGGGCTAAGGGAAGAAATTTGAACTGTATTCTTTAATTAAACAATAAATTTCTGTTCTGAAAAATTAAATTTTTCGAATGAAATTTAAACAAACAAAAAAACTATACATACATACATACATACATACATACATACCAATGCCTCCGTTTAGTCTCAGAAGACAAAAGATACACCTTGTAGGGGCAGCTGCGCATGTAATTATGTGGCAAGAGTTGCGCAATCACAAACACTCCTCTCTTGTATCGACACTGCTTGAGTCTAGTGGCAAGGAGAAGTTCAGGACGACTGGAAACAATGCCGAGATAAGCAGAGGGCACATACAGCTCCTGGAAGCCCCAAATGGTCACCCATCTGATACTGGCCAGGCTCATCGTTGCTTAACTTCAATGATCTGATCGGAACAGGTGTGTCAAACGTGATTATGCCAACATGATGATTGCAACGTCTCGTCAGACGAGTACCACTCCCTCAGACACTTAAAGACTATGAGCCCAAATGTCTGAGGGAGTATCTATACAAAGATGATGTTACAGAATCTTAGCTTTGTACGAAAGCTAAGTCTCACTCACTCGGTTTAAAATGTTGAGATCCAGCAAAAAGCAAAAGCAAGATAGTCAGCAAAAAATTAAACTGCAGACCAGCTTAATGCGGGTACTGGTCTCCCGCTTTATGTTTTTTTTATATCAGAGATTTGTTTCTCTAAGATAGGTTGCCTTCGCCACGGCTTACAGGGGCCCTTTCCACCCCAACACACATATACACACACACAAATATACACGGTGCTAGTTGGCCATTGACCCAGAAAAGGGGTTCATTCGCCCTTTGGAAGGTCTTGTTTTTAATCCTTCAGGGAGATTAGCCGCCCTCCTCGCCAAACAAGTCTGGTGGGGGAACCAGTTTATGCCAACATGCATACATACATACGTACATACATGCACATATATTATCTTGTTTTCCTCCGATCATGAGTAAAAAAAGATGAAAATACAGGACTGATGATGTCTTTGAATAACGAAAGATTGTCAAAGTGTTCTATGTGGAACGCGTGAAAGAATATTTCTTGCTTTCAAAATTAATTTTTAGTATTTCTCTTTTATATTATTACACATATAATTTTTTTGTTGTTGTTTAATTTTCTTCCTTTGCAGATTGTAACACTGGGTATGGGGCAGCAGAACCAGCTGCCAGTATTGCCTTGCTTTTTATCGAAACCAACCGAGAGCTCTTTTTAGTATCCTCGTTGTCCCCATAAGTGCAATTGTCTGGATCTCTTGGTTAGGTAAGACATCAGGTTCTTCTTCATAAGCCCTGTGGCACCTATAATAACTGGTATGATTGATATCTCCCTAAGATTCCAGTTTCTTTTCATATCATACATGAAACCTTACACTTACCCGTGTTAGAATTAAACACCTAAACCGTATGCTTCGCAAATGTTCACATTTCTTTTTTATTTAGATCATTATAAGAATATAGAGTTACGTTCGTAATTTGATCTTTCATATATAAATATGCTTTATAATTTTTGACATGTTCATTCTAGAGTGAAGTAATTCTTTCCGAATTAATTCTATGCGGCAATGTAATTCTGAATTGCTTATTTCACCTGCTATTTGCTTTCCAGCTTCCCCTCATCGCCGGGAACAGCTTTTCTTCAAGGCCCAGTAAATGACACGTGTTTTATTCACTTACTTTTGCATGATTGGATTGAAATACAAATAATTGTTTATATACGACCATCGTTCCAAAAACAATGCCTCCTATTTTTTTTATTCCGCGTGTATGGACCAGAGAGGATTGCAAATTGCATTATTATGATGCATGAACTTATGCATTCATCATCTGAAACTTTCATCTCTCTGTCGCAGGTATTGACAGTGTGAGATTCTAATAAAACAATGCCTATCATATAGGTGCATCATTGAATTTCTTTATGCTCAAAAATTCGACCTATCAACATTCAACGGTGCCTATTAAGCGAGTACAAAGCCTCATCGTGTTTGTGTTGATTTGTGTGTGGAGGTGCACATTTGCATAAGCATGTGTGTGCGCAATTGTACTCTGTGTTTTGCTTATTTTTGTGTGTTATTGATATTTTTTTAATGCGGGAGTGAATTTTGTTATGAAGTTTTTTCTTGTTAGTAAGTAAAAGTAGTTGTCAGTTTAGAAAATGGGCATTATCTTGAATTTTCCTCCACTGCATGTGTGTATGTAGCGTGAAACATGCAGGTGTCTATTTTATGCAAATGTGCACTCGCACACACGAATTAAGACAAGCATGATGAGGCACACGAACGCACTCACGGCCATACACACCCACATTCAATATAATACCATTTCTCCAAATGATTAGAAACAAAATGCACTATTCTGTCCACATTCAATAAAAGAAATCTCTCTAGACTAAGGAAACTTCAATTAATATATATATAATATATATATATATATATATATATATATATATATATATATATATATATATATATATATATATAGTTAGTTAGTTAGTTAGTTAGTTAGTTATAAAATATATATGGAGATTAAGCTATATATATATATATATATATATATATATATATATATACTTCTTCTTATCTATTCATCTATATATCTATTTATAGCTTTCTCTCTCTTTCTCTTTCTTTTATCTCTCTCTTCCTCTCTCTCTCCTCTCTCTTTCTCTCTCTCTTTCTCTTTCTTTTCTCTCTCTCTCTCCCTCCCTCTCTCTTTCTCTCTCTCTTTCTCTCTCTCTCCCTCTCTCCCTCTCTCTTTCTCTCTTTCTCTTTCTCTTTCTTTTCTCTCTTTCTCTCTCTCCCTGCCTCTCTCTTTCTCTCTCTCTGTACCAAAAATATTAAATGCGACATCCATGAACATTCTTTCCTCGGAAATCACATCTGTTTAACAAAAAAAAAATACGAGGCTTTCCAACTGACTAAAATATGGTCGTCTTCAAGTCTAATGTAAACAAATACTTGTGAAGCTTTTCTTTTCGATAATCTCAATTAATCTTTTGTCCATTTCAACCATTGCTTTCAATCCTCTCGTGGTGTTATTCATCCTCAAACCGAGAATCTCTTTAACCTTAATACTCGAATGCTCCCCTCGGATCTTGTAACGCATTAGTATTATAAGTCAAACAAAATCTTAGTCTAATATGGACGCGACTGGAGGGTCGGCCATTCTGAATGAATTGTGGGAGACCGACTGTAAATCTTTCGGTAAATTAGTAATTAGGTGATGTTTCAGAATAGCCAACAAAGTAAAAAAGAAGAGGTTAAAAAATTAATACACAGCAATTAAATGTTACCAAAGGTAACACATATTTCTCTTCTACCTACCTTGATATGTTTTTTGTGTGTTTCAACTCATTTTAAAGTTTGTTTTAAGTTTTAAATAAAGGTAGCGTAGAACCTGTCGAGTTAGAACGAAGAACAAAAGATAGTTTAATTCAGACCATAGTAGCTCGTCTATAATTGATTAAAAATTGAACATTAAACAAAATATAGGAAGAACATTGCATTTTCGAGATATTTATAAGAGACTAACCTGGGTGCCCGGAGTTGCCCGGGTGTTTAGAGGTGTGTGTTGAGCCAAAAAAGAAAAAATGTGGTAGTAGTTATATCCCACAGGATTAGTGAATTTCTCGACAAAGGCGTCCTTTCTAGGGCAATTGCTCTTGACATATCAAAGGCCTTTGACAAGGTATGGCATAGGGTCTACTTTACAAGATTTCCAGCTACGGTATAACTGGAAATATTTTCTCAATCATTAAATCATTTCTCTCCGATAGGCTCATAAGAGTAGTGGTAGATGGACAAAAATCGGAGGCCTGCTATATAAATGCTGGAGTCCCTCAGGGGTAAATCCTGGGCCCAACTCTCTTCCTGATCTACATCAATGACCTCCCTAAACACATACTTAAATCATTCGTTGACATCTATGCTGATGACACGACCATCTACGACAACACATCAAAGGCTGTAAATGACAAAGTTCTCTCTGATTCTCTCTCCTCTGATCTCGAGCGCGTGGTTCAGTGGGGGAAGAAGTGGCTGGTTACCTTTAATGCATCCAAAACCAAACTCCTATCCTTACATCATCAACGCTCTGATCCCCATCTGGCATCAATTGTGATGGATGGCTCTCGTCTGGGTGAGGCCCCGTGTTTTGACAAGCTTCTGGGTTTGACCTTCACCCCTGATCTGAAATGGAACACGTACATCAAGTCTGTTGCAAAGGTCGCTGGAAAGATGGTGGGATCCTTCTACCGCTCCAGAAGATATCTCACTACTTATGCACTCTGTTCCGTATGCCTGCTTCCCACCGGACTACAACTTGGATGTCTTCAAGTCCAATGTTAACAAATTCCTAATGAACCGCCCCCTTAAGTAAACACTTCATCAAATCTCCACACTAACGTAATGTACTTGCAATAACCCTTATCCCTGAGTGGCTTCCGGGCCTTGATAAGAGTTGATCACTGTGTAAAAAAAAAGTAGGCACGCAGGCTCGGACCCATACCGCGAAGGAGGAAAAGAAAGTGAAAAAATCTTCTTTGCTGGTGCGCCCATCGCCAAACCTGAAGTGGCGAAGATTTAAATTAAGGCTAGTCAATCGAAAAGAGAGGATGACTTTCGAAAATATCGGCAAAAAAAGGCGCACCCTCCCTGTAAAAAAAAGTGCTAGTTCAGATGAAGGAATTAATGATTTTTGGCAAAATTTTCGATATTTGGCGTCCGAAGGGTCGAGCTTCAAAACAATATAAATCTCGTGAAAATCCTACGCCTTTGTCAAAATTTTTAAGTAGACATACATTCGTACTTACATACATACACGCGCACATATATACATGATGATTGCTGCATCTTTCCAGATGATCCCCGTCACATTGAGTTCTAACAATCTTGTCGTCCATGCCATTTCAGATGACTCTGCACTCCCGCCGCAGATTTTCGCATCTTGAAGCAGATGTGACATACAAATTGAGCAATTTCCATCGAGTTGACTTCCTCGGGGTTAAGGATATTCCTATGAACAATCACATGTCTTCTCAGACAAGCAGTAGACTTGCAAACTTTGCTGCGTGTTAAAAAGATCCCTTGGTTCGGACTAATAGGTGCAAAGGTGACCTGAACAGGAGTTTTGTGCGACTTAAGGTGGTTGACGTAGGCAGCTTTTGACAAAAATATTCGTTCACAAGTGTCGCATTTCCAGCTTTGTGTGTCATGGTTAAACTATCAATTAAACCTTTGCGAAACTCTAGCTTCAGATTGTTATGGGCCTGCTTTCTTTTCTCTAGAGCATCACAACTTTCACGTACAAGCTTTCACCACTTCAGCCTTTGCAGAGTAAGTTCTTTCCATGTGTCGATGTTGATTTGTAAGACTTTCAAATTATTATGTGTACCTCTTCCTAGGCTTGTTTTGAGGGCGCTTGCCATTTTCTAACTCCCCGTAAAAAATTTGTTTTGGCAGCCTACAATCTTTCATTCGAACCAAGTGGCCCACCCAACGCATGTGAGATCTGATTACAAGGCTCTCAACACTAGAGCAACATGCTCTCACAAGGACTTCAGTATTGGGTACTTGTGCTTGCCACTTGATGTTTAAGAAACGTCTCAAGCATTTTTGTGGAATCGTTTAATCCATTTAATGTGCCTTTGATGCAATGTCCATGTCTCCGATGAATACAGTTTGCTTAGCACACAGGTCTTGTAAACGCAGATCTTAGTCCTGTCTGTGATGCCACGATCAGACCACATTCTCTTCTCCAACCTTCCAAAAGCTACAGATGCCTTCTGAATTCGCCAGTGGATTTCAGTGTCGGGACAACCATCCCTTGACAGAGAGCTACAAAGGTACACAAATGAATCAACTACTCCCAGTCTAGCACCACAGACCATGATGTTCGGCTCCACATATGACTGGCCCGGTGCCTGAGTGAACATCACCTTTGTTTTAGACAGACTGATCCTCAGACCAAAGGCAGTGCAGAAGTCAGCAAAGCTATCCATTATATGCTGCATATCAGTCTCAGTGTGCAACAAAAAAACAGCATCGTCTGCATACAGTAACTCCTTGACCAAGACATGATACAGCTTGGTTCTGGCATTAAATCTTCTAAGATTAAAAATGCGACCTGTGGTTCAAAACGTTAACATGGATCCCCTATCGCAATCTCGAAACGCATGAGCAAGCAGAGCAGCAAAATATATAGAAAAAAGAGTAGGGGCAGGAATATCACCTTGTTTGACACCATTGTCAACTGGGATTTCATCAAACAATTTTCCATTAAACGAGACTCGAGCTTTCATGTCCCTGTGCAGTTCCTTGAATATTCTAACAAAGGTTGGAGGACACCCTGCTGTCTCTAAGATTAACCAGAGAGTATCCCTGTTTACGGTGTTAAATACTTTGGTTAGATCCACAGTGGTATCTGTTGTTCAATGCATTTCTCCTGGACTTGCTGGGCTGAATAAATCATATCTATAGTTCCTCTGACAGACCTAAAGCCACTTTGTGACTCTGGAATAGCATTAGGACAAACATCTTCCAGTAATCTGTTTGATAGAAGTCGAGCGAGAATTTTCCCAACAGCTTCCAAAAGCATAATCCCACGGTAGTGGTCACAAACATTCTTCCGTCCCTTTTTTCGATATTTGTCGTCCGAAGGGTCGGGCTTCAAAACTACCAATCTCGTGAAAATCCGTCGCCTCTGTCGAAAGTTTTAGGTAGACATACATACATACATACATACATACATACATACATACATATATACATACATACATACATACATACATACATACATACATACATATATACATATATACATACATACATACATACATACATACATATATACATACATACATACATACATATATACATATATACATACATACATACATACATATATACATACATACATACATACATACATACATACATACATACATAACTACCTTTAAACAATCAGGTGATTTATATTATAGACTAGCCTTTGTGTCCGGAGTTGCCCGGGTTTATGGTGGTGTGTGTTGAGCAAAAACAAAAAAAAAAGTGATAGTAGGCAGGCAGGCTCGAACCTGTAACGTGAAGGAAGAAAATAACGTGAAAAAAAACATGACGGCACAGATAGAGTGGGGAAAATCATATATACTTGTTTTAGTTAGTGGAGTATTCTTTGTGAACGTTTGGCAAGAGGGGGTATAGATTGGAGTTCAGACAAGCACTTACCATGAAAATAGCGATAGAGCAGAGAAAGGCTCGCGACGTTTCTTTTTTCTGAAAAACTACCGGCAATTATCTCCCCTCCTCATTCCAGCAGAATGTGGCACAAGGTCGTGGAGAGAGAAAGCTAATTCTCAGCGGTACATTAGGCACGATTGCGAAAATAGACAATAAACAGCTCGTCGGTATCCAGCAATAAGCCGTCCTCCACTCCCAAAGGAGACGGTAATGCAAGAGAAGGTGCACCTCCTAGAACTGAGTCTTGTCAAATTTTCATATCGACAACGAAATGTCTGGTGGTTTAACTCAAATCCTTGGTTGGCGAAATGTTTCAAAGACGAACACCAAACTAGTATAATAACAAAGTGAGGTGATGGTGGCTAAGTGGTTAACGACACGGGTTGAAAAACTGTGGGTGCTGAGTTAGAATCTAGTTTACTCCACAGGCTGCTACAAAAAATGCGGGTTCTCTCTATCGTGCTAGAAAACTATTCACACCTGAGAGTATCCTGTACCTTTACAAGGCCACTATTCGTCCTTGCATGGAGTATTGTTACAACATCTGGGCTGGCGCATCTACCACTAGCCTCTCCCTCTTAGATAGGGTCCAAGAATGGGTCTCCAATCTAATAGGTCCCACTTTGTCAATTAAGCTCTAATCTCTGTCCCATCGCCACAATGTTGTATCTCTGTGCCTGTTTTATAAATATTTTAATGGAATATGTTCTGATGAACTTGTTGCACTTGTGCCCCCTGGACGAACATATCCCCGACAAACCCGCTCAGCAACAAAATCACACCCTTTCACTGTTGAGGTCCTTAAATGCAAGAAAGCTTTCTTACTCCCTTCGAACATCTAGATTTTGTAATTCCCTTCCTGTTACCTGCTTCCCTGGCAATACTAATATGTAGAAGTTTAAATGTACTGTAAACAAACATCTTGTTAATCTTTCCTAGGCATGGTCCCAAATAGTAACACCTTACGTCCAAGTGGCGATATGCCTTGTTGGTGTGAAAGCGAGAAAACATTTTTTTTTTTAACTTTCTTCAAACACACACTTTTCTTTGAATCTATTTTTTTAACTCTTTTTCCCCTCGAACAATATT
>NC_136494.1:2354098-2361598 GCF_053919585.1 Euprymna scolopes | reverse complement strand
TTAAATATTTAAAATAAATACAAATCTGAACGTTGTCGTTCTTTCTAACCTCATATTTTGAATATATATATATTTATATATATATATATATATATATATATATATATATATATATATATATTACTTAGTAGTCACCACTTCTTAAGGCTTGAAGGCTACTCGAGGATAATGGTTAATAAATGTAAGGTGGTAGTATTGTAATCGTTAATGGTGTCAATTGGATAGAAATTGATTATTTATGGCGACCGCTCAACAAGAACTTGTTTATATTGAATTTGAAGGATACCATGGGAAGTAGACAAGCGAAACAGTGTTCCACATGCGACAGTTCCGGGAATGAAGCTTTATGCATGCAATCTACATTTAGATTTAGGCACAGTTAGATAGTAGGAGAAATCGTTTATAGTGGTTGTAGCTAGTCGAGTGTTTTTGTGAAAATTTGGCAAGAGAGGGACCATAGACTGAAGTTCAGTCGAGCACTTGTCAGGAAAATAGCGATAGAGTGGAGACAGGTTCGCAACGTCTCTTCTGTGGGGAGAGAGGTTGCAAGAAAAGAGAAAAGGCCATCATCTTCCGGTTTCGAAGCCGGTTTTGAACTCTATCGAGGCTGGATAGGTTGTAACGAGCAATGTGGCAACAGTACTCCATTTTAGGGTGTACTCGACTCTTATACAGAGAGAGGATTGCATCGGCAGTAGGATACCTTCTGGAGTGGTAGAGTGATCCAACCATTTTTCCAGCGATATTGGCAACAGATTTGATGTATATGTTGCATTTCAGACCAGGAGTGAAGGTCAGCCCCAGAAGCTTGTCAAGACAAGAGAGTCATTCATTGCAATTAAGCGTGATGAAGATCAGAGTGATTATGATTATATATATTATAATAAAGTATTTCTGTTTGTTTGTTTGTTTACAATTTGATTATGTATACAAAAGATACACTGTTTCACAAATAGATTTTAATACTGAAAACGGACATTAAAATAATTTTATTCCTGTATGATTTCTATATATGCTATTTATTGAAAAGAAATCAACATTTAAGACGTTATCTCATTTGCATATTACATTAAAGAAAATCTGTTTTGATAATTAGCTTGAAATTTTTAATGGGAATTAATAATAGAATTTTTTAAGTATTCTATTTTATTATTTATTTATTTTTATTATTATTTTTATATTATATAAAGTTGCTTTATTTAATTTAATTTAATTTATATTTGATGTAGTTTATTTTTAATCATGAGTATAATAAACTACGTTTAAAAATGGAAGTAAGTTTTCATCTAACTTACAAGTTTTCCCTTTACGTATGAGATTTTATTTCTCTAATAAAATGGCACAGATCGAGATGGATACGTTTTATTCTTCCAAAAATTTAAAATATGGTCAACTATCAGGAAAATCGTAACAAGTTAGAATATTTGGTGTATTTTAAATTATATATAACTAAATCTTCTGCCCGGCAATATGTTTTTTAAAATGGCTACACAATAACTCTGACAATGTTCAGTCTACAGACTCGAAATTTGATATACGGGGTATTGAGATTTGGGAAAATTTTTGTAATCAATTTTCGGCCAGAAATTTGGCTATTAATGGGTCGAAGTTCAACGATTTGACCTTTGAGAACTCTACCAAACTCCTCCAACAATTTTAGGTATAAACAATTGAAATTTTAGATATAGGTTCCTTGGACGTGGATCTAACTTAATAACTTGATTGGAGCCCAAAACAATAAATGTTAAGGGGTCATAATAGGGGTCGAATAAATACAAATTGACCTCTGCTGTCTCTACCAAATTACTCAGACAATTTCTGGTCTAAACATTTGAAATTTTACATAAAGTGTATTCAGAGATAGGGCAAGATTTTTAATTGGTTTGGGTCGAAAATTTGAGCTACCAAGATATAAATGTATGTATGTATGTTTGCATGTCTGCCTAAAACTTTCAACAGAGGCGACGGATTTTTTACAAGATCAGTATCGTTTTGAAGCTTGACCTCTCAGACGACAAATACCGAAAACTTGGCTAAAATATTAATATCTTCACCCTCAACTGGGCACTTTTCTACAGGGAGGAGTCGCTTTTTTCGCTAATATTTTTGAAAGTAATCCACTTTTTTCGATTGTCTAGCCTTAATTTAAACTTACGTCACTTCCGGTTTGACGGTAATCGTAACAGCAAAGAGGTCCCGGTTTTTCCTCGTTCTTTTCCTCCTTCATGGTCCGGTTTCGAGCCTTCCTTTTTTTCTCTTTTTTTTTTTTTTTTGCTCAACATACACCTCCAAACACCCAAACAACACCAGGCTGAAATGCTAGTATATATATATATATATATATATATATATATATATATATATATATATATATATATATATATATATATATTAACTAAATATTAACAAACAGTACACACCATGTTACAGCAGTGTCAGGTTCATTGAACAGGTCATATATGCCGCGGTTCTGATTCAAGGTTCCCAAAATAGCTCTTTTACGGTGAACTGTCTAAAGGAAAAAAACACACACACACTCAGGAGGACAGCGGAAACGGTTCAAGGACAATCTGAAGATCTCCCCCGAACAGTTCGGTTTGTATTCTAACTCATGGGAAAAACTCAAGTGTGTGTGTGTGCGCGCGTGTGTGTGTGCGTGCGCGCGCGCGCGCGCGTGTGTGTGTGTGTGTGTGTGTGTGTGTGTGTGTGTGTGTGTGTGGAATTTTTGTGGATTTTTTTAACGATAATTCAAATCGGTTATTGGCGCCTCCAACCTTGGAGATCTAGAAAAATAATTTTTACTTAGGATATTGCCCATATTTGTTTAATATAAACAATAAACAAATATTATTTATTTTCCTTTTAAAACATCTACAAACACGTGCTCTAGGATTCGAATTTGACCATAGCACATAGGGTCTGAGGTTAGAAGCCTAGAACAGATAAGCTTCGTTGACGAGCGGTAGTACCGCGAGACATATGTTCATAGACTATTGTTATGTATATATATTTGGTTATATTTTGGAAAAACAATTCCAGCAGTGCTGTATTATAAGACAAATTTCAAAATAAGAGCGTAATATTTTTAGCTGAAGAATATTTAGATGAGATAAGGCATCGATACTGTCGGTTTCGAACCTGATAATAGGGAATCGTTTTAGTTTCCTATATCAAGCTCTCTTCAGCCGATTCATCCCATCTGTTTATGACCGGAAGTGGACGCATATACATACATCACTAGACCTCGTGCTAATCTCGTTTATATATATATATATATATATATATATATATATATATATATATATATAAAGCTGAACGTGTGTGTGTGTCTGGTCACGAATAGGCTCCTATATGGTTGACTATTATAGAAAACTGATCACATATAATGATAGAAGATGTATCGAGACACAGGAATGGGTATGTTTGATCTGGCATAATGATGATTCATTAAAATTGTGTGGTCTGCATACGCGCCTGGTCCACAGAGTATGGAAATAAAATATTTAAAAATTTAAAAAAAATGTTTACAAGTGTTTTTGATATACATGTACATAATAATACTTTGATAAGTATGTTTTAACTTTAATAGGATGGTATAATAAAATTGTGGGGTCTGCGTTCGAGCCTGGGCCCCATAGATGGAAATAGGCACAAACTTAAATAAAGACTTTTCATATATATCTTCTTAAGTATACTTTGATAATTATGTTTCAGTTTAAAGAAATATGGTATAATAAAATTATGGGGTGTTCGTTTGCGTCTGACCTCCATAGAATGGAAATATGTCACAAAGTTTAACAAGGTTTTTTAATATAGATCCACAGAATATTGTGATAAGTGTTTCAGTGTGAACAGGTATGGCATAATAAATTATGGGGTTTATCTATTTTATTTTTACTTTCATCATATTTTACTTTGATTTTAATACCCCCGAATTCGAAGCAGTCTCTTTACAACCTTTCCTTTTCATAACCTATCATACTTTCATAAATCAGAGTCCATTTTCTGTCTGTTTTTGACCCCAGTCAACGGCGGGTACTTTTGCTAGTATATATATATAATATATATATATATATATACATATATATATATATATACACATATATATATGTGTGTGGGGGGTGCGTAAAGCGTTTATAGCCACGCGCTAATAGACGTCTGATGCGATAGCGCGATGCGCGTCTGATGATGCACATACATGTAAAGAAATACGCGCGAACACACACGCTTGTGCAGATAGTTTGCGTGAAGAAGAAGAAGAAGAAAAAGAAGAAGAAAAAGAAGAAGAAGAAGAAGAAGAAGAAGAAGAAGAAGAAAAAGAAGAAGAAGAACAACAACAACAACATATTAAATCGGGCGCTCTGATTTTATATTTATATATATCACAACAAAAGTGGATGAGAAGGAACAGTCATCTCGATCCGCAGTCTACCTTCCCCATACACCACACGCCCCTGGTGTAGGGACAGACGTAATGATCTCAGTCGCTTCCAGTAAAAACTAACTCGTAACGGAAACTCTAGTTTCACTAAAATTTAACCCCACTGTTTGCCCTCCCCACACGCCTTGACTCGCTCATCGTAGCAGCGACGTTCGAATCGAGTCTAATCGTGGGGCACTCACTCCACCACGCGGCCTCGTCGCACTTGCTCCTTTTCTCTCCTTCCCATTTTCACTTTTGTAAAATAATATACACAAGTGATCGCAGATCAACGTTGGCTATTATTTAGGTAAACTATACGATTTGGAAAACGTGTGAAAATACGGCTTTTGTTGTGAGCGCAATAAAAACCGGCCCGAAACATTTGCGCATGTCTGAGGGTGGGGCGGCACACCTGAAGAGATATACAACAATATGAACAATGGTACGCCACGTCGGACTGTCTCTATAATGGTGGATGCTCGGACGAACTGCAAGCACTTGTACCCTCTCGACGAAAATACCCCCGACAAACCCGACAAGCAGCGAAGTGCCATCCCTACACAGTTGAGATCCCTAGATGTAAGAAAGCCTTCTACTCCAGTAGTTTCTTCCCCAGAACGGCAGGACTTTAGAATTCTCTTCGGGTTTCTGCTTCCCCAACGGTACTGACATGCAGAAGTTCAAGTGTAACGTGAACCGAAATCTTGCTGCCCAACTCCCCATATAGTACTCCTGTTGCTTATGTCCCTGATAGTAGCTCCCTACATCAAAATGGCAATGTTCCTTGTTTGGGGTGAAAATGTAATTTTAAAAAAACAAACTTTGTTTGTCTGCGAGTTTGTTCCTTATGGACTCTAAAACGGTTGGGACGATTTTTTAACATTTCGCACAAATACACCATATGCTTCCGATAATTAGCGAAATAATAATCGAAAAACAAAACATTAAAGTCTAACATCAAAAGTGCATTTGATAAGTTTTATTACCGCACAAACAGATGTGTCCGGCGTATAAAATCAACAGTAAGTTCTTTTATATAACATGGGCGCGTTCGAAATTAATGTACCTTAAACAGGTAATTGAACTATTATAATTTTTTTTTTCATTTTAAACTTTAATTCAAGTTATTATCACTCCACAAGTTGAAGTGCAAGGTATATAAAACATACAGTAGGTTCTTTGATATGACAGGAGTGCCAACGAAATGAATGTTTCTATGTAGAGCACAACGGAAGCATGATACTTGACTTTGCATTTTAAACTCTGATTCAAGGCATAATATATGAGAATTTTATAAAATTAACGGCAGGATCTCTACAGTATAATGTATTAAGGGTTAATTCAGTCCGGGGGGGGGGGGGAGCTTCTTCCCGGTGTAGCAGAATGGACCCTTAAATAGGGATAGCAATCAATCGATTTGATTGAAAAATATAGGCGGGTGAAACATTCGTTGGTCCTTCCCGGGCAACATCGGGTCCTCTGCTAATATATATATATATATATATATATATATATATATATATATATATATATATATATATAGTCATCCACATACAGTACTGTTTCACTGTTTTACAGCTAATTAGTGCGGCTGTATATATATATATATATATATATATATATATATATATATATATATATATATATAAAGGAGATTAGAACAATAGTCTAAAGAGCAGAGTGTATTTTATTTTAGTAAAATTACTAATTTAATTAAAATACAGGGAAAGAAAAAGTGCTCGTTGTAATTTAGATATATAATAAGCTCGATAGGTAAATATCCTAGAGCTAATTTAATATTCAGTAATGTGATTGATAATTTAAAATTCAAATTAGAATTAAATTAAAAATCCGTTTTACAAGAAGGAACAATAACAAAATCAATAATTTGTACGATCGTTTCGGAAAACAATGTTTTTATTGTGGTAGACATTAAGCCACGGACAATAATTTTTACATATAGTATTTTTAACAAACAAAGTTTCCTCATCAGCAAAGTATTGGGAAGGGTTTTTAATATATGTAAAAGACACCATAAATAAACCTAGCATTAAAAGTAAGGCAGATGTATCTTTTAATTATTCGCCTTTTGAAATCAGCAATTAAGGTCAAAGCATTCATATAGATGTTCATTGTAGCTTTTCAACTTATGAAATGATAAATAAATCATTTTATAAGTTGAAAAGTTACAATAAACATCCATATGAATGCTTTGACCTTAATTGCTGATTTCAAAAGGCGAGAATTAAAAGATACATCTACATTGAATTTTAAATTATCAATCACATTACTGAATATTATATATATATATATATATATATATATATATATATATATATATATATATATATATATGCTGTCCAAAAAGTCACTGAAGGGTTGAAAATCTTTATTATTTTACCATTAATGATTATTTTCAGATATTTTACAGATAATATTTTGGACATTCATTATGGATAAGTACAGTATTGAACAACGTACCCAAATTATAAAATTATTTTTATCAAAATAAAGGTTCCATTGTTTTGACTCAAAGAGCTTATCGACGGCATTTTCATGTAAGAGTCTATGTAAGAGTCTATATAAGTCTATGTAAGAGTCTATGTAAGAATCTATGTAAGAGTCTGTGTAAGAGTCTATGTAAAAATCTATGTAAGAGTCTATGTAAGAGTCTATGTAAGAGTCTATGTAAAAGTCTATGTAAGAGTGTATGTAAGAGTCTATGTAAGAGTCTATGTAAGAGTCTATGTAAGAGTCTGTGTAAGAGTCTGTGTAAGAATCTATGTAAGAGTCTATGTAAGAGTCTGTGTAAGAGTCTATGTAAGAGTCTGTGTAAGAGTCTATGTAAGAATCTATGTAAGAGTCTATGTAAGAGTCTATGTAAGAATCTATGTAAGAGTCTATTTAAGAGTCTATGTAAGAATCTATGTAAGAGTCTAAGAGTCTATGTTAAGAAACCCCAAACCTGTAAGAATTTAAGGAAAACATCAGGAACGAAATAAGGGATTAAATCGATATCCAGAGATTCTGCAATATGCCATGAATAATGTTTTGGAAAGAGCACAAATATTCGAAGC
>NC_136494.1:2329098-2349098 GCF_053919585.1 Euprymna scolopes | reverse complement strand
TATAATTGAATAATTTAAATAATATAAAGTATTCTAAAGAAACCAAGTAGTTATGCGAGTTAAATGATTCTTTATAAATATCCTGTAGTTCCGTCTGCATGCTGGAGTTCTTAACCTTCCGTTTTTCCGGTGACGGAACTAGTTAACATCCACGTCAACAATGCCACCCTCGTGTCTCGTAACCCATCAAAACCCCACGGGTACCCGTGGGACCACCCGCTTCACACCACTATCTTTTTTATCAAATTCACAGCACTTTGTCTTGTTCTTTGGATTACTTTTGAGCTTTTACGCGGCTACCGGCGTCGCCCAGGATTTGTCTGACTTGCACAGCAGCCAACACTCCTCTTCTAACCCTTGCTACGACGCTATCGGGGAGCCGAAGATGTGCGTACCCGAGTTTGTCAACATCGCCTATGGGAAAGAGGTGGTCGCCTCGTCGACGTGCGGAACGCCGCCGAGCCGGTACTGCAAATCGTCGATAAACAAAGAAAACAAAGTGGTCCGAAACTGTTTCATATGCGACGCTAGCCACCCGAAACGAAGACACCCGTCGTCATACTTGACGGACAATAACAACTCGAATAACCTCACCTGTTGGATGTCGGAATCGTTCGTCCAGTATCCGAAAAATGTCACCCTCAAACTATCCCTCGGCAAAAAATACGAGCTTACCTATATCCTGCTGCAATTTTGCTCCGCTCGTCCGGATTCAATGGCTATCTACAAGAGTATGGACTTCGGAAAAACGTGGATCCCTTTCCAATATTATTCGAGTGACTGCGAAGGAATGTACGCTAAAAAACCGGGGGTTGTCATTACAAAAGCGAACCAACAAGAAGCCTTGTGCAGTAATGTGCATAATAACATCAACACACCCGGAGGGGCCCGGGTAGCGTTCAGTACCCTGGAGAACAGACCGGTCGATTTTGATAGCAGCCCGGTCCTTTGGGACTGGGTCACGGCTACCGACGTCATGTTTGTTTTCAACAAATTGAGTACCCTGGGGGACCTTGAGGAACCCAACGCCAGGGAGAGTTATTATTACTCGTTATCAAATTTAGCCGTCGGCGGACGGTGCAAGTGTAATGGGCATGCATCATCGTGCAGCAGGAATGCCGAGGGCCAAACGGTTTGCGATTGCCAACATAACACGGCTGGCCCCTCGTGTGACAGGTGCAAACCTTTCCATTTTGACTTACCCTGGTCTCGGGCTACCGATTATAAAGCCAAAGAATGCGTAGGTAAGTACAAATATACTTCTTTTTTTATTTATAAAACTAAAATTATGGCCCCTACGTGCCAATACTTCTAATACCTATTTACAATTTCTCCCCATAGACACCAGGAAGTGATTTTTTTTTTACGTGGAGAAAAAGTACAAAAATAAAAATTGTCTCAGTCGTGAAGGATTTCTACTCTACTGAAAGAGAACAAGAAATGGAAGTGCAAGCATCTGGAGAACAGACACAACACTTTGATCTTGGCCAAAAGGCCAAGTGGCCATAATTCTAGTATATATATTCAATATTAAATTGTGTTTAACGCCAATATGTAGTGAAAGAAAAATAAATTGTGAAAATAATTACCAACGCAATCCATAATGTTTACCGATATATTTATTTATCATCACTAACGTTTAAATTCATGTTTTGAAGCATGGCTTCAATCATGAGTTCATGACGTCAAGTTATAATTATTTTGTGAAGGTAATGTTTTAAGCTTTATTTACAAGAAAAACAAAAACAGCTCAGTTTGTTGGATCTCAGATTGAATATTTTAAGGTTTCAGTTTCGATTTTGATTTTGTCATTCGCTTTATTTGTTGTAAATTTATTATTCAAGATTAATGCAGTAGTTGGCACAGATACATTGAGGGCATTGCCAAGGCTGCTGCAAAGCAGATTGGCTCTCTCTACCGTACTAGAAAGCATCCTGTACTCCTACAAGGCCACCATTCGCCCATGTATGGAGTATTGCTGTCACATTTGGGCTGGTGCATCTGCGACTAGTCTCTCACTCTTAGACAGGGTTTAAAAGAGAGTCGCCAACCTAACCGCACTGTCAACTAGGCTTCGACCTCTGTCCCATCGACGAAATGTTGCATCCTTCTGCCTGTTTTACAAGTATTTTAATGGTAGATACTCTGACGAACTACAAGCTCTTCTGCCTTCTCAACGTAAATATTCCCGAATAACCCGAAAAGCAGCAAAATCCCACCCCTACAGAGTATAAATCCCTAGATGTAAGAAAGCCTTCTACTCTAATAGTTTCTTCCCTAGGGATCCTAAGTTCAAGTGTAATGGCATCTTGCTGCTCAACTCCCTACATAATATCACTGCAAATTATGTCCTAGATAGTAGCCTCCTACATCAAAATGGCACTGTGCCTTGCTTGAGGTGAAAATGCAATAAAATGTTTCATTTCTATGATATTTCGAAAGGAAACAAATTTCGGTAAACATTTATTACGTTTAAAAAAATTGTGACACACGGAAGAAATTGACAGCGACACGGACACAATTTCTATTAATATCATATAAATAAATAAAATAATCATTAACTGGGGTAACTAATTACGTCAAGTCCCCAACAATCAGTTCAGCAGTGTTTTCATTGCTGTCAGGCTGAGGTGTCGTTCTGTTTGGTCCTAAGAGGTCAACTCTTCCAGGCTCTCGCTTATCTCTGAGAAGGAATTAATGTTTTGCAAAACGCTAGGGGGTACGACACAATCACGTTGACACACCGGTTCTCGCCGGATCACCGAAGTTAAGCAATGTTGAGCCTGGCCAGTGCCAGATGGGTGACCATTTGGGAAGGCTTCTAGAAAGGTCGGGCGTGGGGCCAGCACCCTCACCCCGTAAAAAGAACTCAGTCGCTACAAAAGCATCTACAAAGTTGTAGATGGCCTATGCCCCTTAGGGGCTCAAGGCTATGGATGGATGGAAAACGCTAGGGACGACCTTACCGGAGAATGCCGACGAGGCTGATCATGTATGTTTTGATAAATCAAAGCGTTCTTATCGTAGTGCACCCATTTCCCAGAACCACACTTGCTCTTGTGTCTGACCTGCTGGCTAGACGGTAAATAATACGCCTCTAACGTTAGAAGCCAGCCAGCATTCAGCAAACAGATCCGGTTTTAAAAAACATTTATTTAAATAGATTATTTATAACGATAGCTATTTTTTATGTTTTCGTTTTTGTATAAATAAAACTGTAAGGCAAGCACATGTTTTTTGTGTGTGCATCTTTTTCTCGTGACGATGTGAGTTATTATTTTTTTTATTAGTATTAATCGAATATTTATTGAAATAAAATTACAATAACATGAAAATCTTTTATTTAATACAGAATTTAAATCAACCAGAATGCATGTTATAGATTTTGTTATCGTTTTATAAAAATGATTTTCTCATATTGAAATTTTCTAAAAATATGGACTTGGAAACAAAAATAAACATTATAATTTAAATAAATGGTATCTTTTAACAATTACAAGAAGCTTCTCCAACTACCGATATCCATGACAAATAACACCCTACCTTAGAATTCTTCCTTCAAACTCCTCGGCTTAACATTCACAGAAAATATGAACTGGAACAAATACATTGATGACATTGAGAAGGCTGCTGCAAGGAAGGTGGGCTCCCTCTATCGTACTAGAAAACTAGTCACACCGTAAAATATCCTGTATTTTTACAAAGCTACCATTCGCAGATGCATTGAATATTGTTGCCACATCTGGGCTGGTGTATCTTCCACTAATGTCTCCTTCTTGGATAGGGCCCAAAATAGTCTTCAATCTAATAGGTCTCGCTTTGTTAACTAGGCTCCAGCCCCTGTTCCATCACCGCAATGTTGCATCTCTGTGCCTGTTTTATAAGTATTTTAATGGAATGTGTTCTGATGAACTCATTGCACTTGTGCCCCCTCGACGTACTTTTCTCCGGCAAACTCGCTTAGCAACAAAATCACACCCCTTCACTGTTGAGGTCCCTTAATGCCAGAAAGCTTTCTACTCTA
The DNA here is from genome assembly GCF_053919585.1 of Euprymna scolopes. NCBI lineage: Eukaryota > Metazoa > Mollusca > Cephalopoda > Sepiida > Sepiolidae > Euprymna > Euprymna scolopes. The sequence continues at coordinate 2,345,074 of NC_136494.1, read as the reverse complement.
ATAGTTTCTTCCTTTGAACAGCTAGACAGGAATTCCCTTCCTGCTACCTGTTTCCCTAACTGTACTGATATGCAGAAGTTTAAATGTAATGTAAACCAACATCTTGTTAATCTTTCTTAGGCATGGTACCAAATAGTAGCCTCTTACGTCCAAGTGGCAATGAGCTACGTTTGGGGTGAACGTAAGTAAAAAAAAAAAAAGAAAGAAAAGAAGAACCGAATGTATTTATGGGATTTAAATATGTCTGATTATTTTTTTAATGATATATCTTCATTCTCCTTCCAAAACTGTAAATATCTCCCTTACTAAACCTAACGATGTATGAACACAATGCTACGGAACTGCTTCCTTGATTAGAACTTGGTCGTATTCAAATCCAATGGCGATTAAATTTTCACTAACGACTATGCAGTTCGTGACATTAATCAATGTTAGCGGGTTCATAGTGTTTCACATTTTTCAGAGAATAATTATTTTGCCTCATTAAGCATCATCCTAAAAGAATCCAAAACGTTCGTGATACACACGAAACATACATTATTTTGATTAAAAAAAACAAATGAAAAAGATTATTGAGAAAAATATTAATGCATGAAGAATTTTAATCAAACAAATCTTATATTTTAACAATGTTTGCTTAATTGAAAAAATACTGCGAAATGCACAATAACACACACATACACACACATATAACCCCCATATATATATATATATATATATATATATATATATATATATATATATATATATATATATATACTAGCAAAAGTACCCTTCGTTGACTGGGTTCAAAAACAGCCTACTGAAAATGGACTCTGATTTATGAACGTATGATAGGTTATGAAAAGGATGGGTTGTAAAGAGATAGCTTCGAATTTGAGAATATCAAAACCAAAGCAAAATATGATGAAAGTAAAAATAAAATAGATAAACCCCATAATTTATTATACCATACCTGTTCACACTGAAACACTTATCACAATATTCTGTGGATCTATATTAATAACCTTGTTAAACTTTGTGACATATTTCCATTCTATGAAGGTAAGGCGCGAACGAACACCACAAAATTTTATTATACCATATTTCTTCAAAATGAAACATAATTATCAAAGTATACTTACGCAGATAGATATGAAAAGTCTTTATTAAAGTTTGTGCCTATTCCCATCTATGGAGCCCAGGCGCGAACGAAGACCCCACAATTTTATTATACCATCCCTATTTAAGATAAAACATACTTATCAAAGTATTATTATGTACATCTATATCAAAAACACTTGTAAACATTTTTTTAAAATTTTTAAATATTTTATTTCCATACTTTGTGGACCAGGCGTGTACGCAGAACACAGAATTTTAATGAATCATCATTATGCCAGATCAAACATACCCATTCCTGTGTCTCGATACATCTTCTATCATTATATGTGATCAATTTTCTATAATAGTCAACCATATCGGAGCATATTCGTAACCAGACACACACACACACGTTCAGCTTTATATTATATATATATATATATATATATATATATATATATATATATATATATATATATGTATATATATATAAATATATATATATATATATATATACACTTCACAATAATGAAATGCAATATATCTACTGGTATGCAAATCCATAAACCATAATTGATATATGATTAATATTTCCTGTTAATGTCACTGTTATGTGACGAGTAGTTTAAGAGTTTATCGGTTAAATATTTACACACAGACACACATACATATACTGTTATATTTATATGTGTTTATGTATGCGTGTTTATGTATATATGTGTGTGTGTGTGTGTGTGTGTGTGTGTGCGTAAGACATTTATATAAAATGAAGCGCTCGATTACAAGGTCTTTTTTTTTCTAAACAATAAATTTGGCCTCTGTCAATGAAACCATGAAATATACAATGCTGTTTATTTAGTTTTTAAATAAATAATTCGTAGTTGTATTCTATGTAATATCTGTATTAAGGATTGCAGCTTTAACTTAAAAAAAACTGTCGCTTACCACTTTTATCCGTGGTGCCACGATTATATACGAACAATTCTAGTATGAGTTTTAGAAGCTTTAGACACATCCTCCTAAAATTCTTACCAGGATTGTCCACCTAGACTCGGAACGGATAAAAATTCTGAGGGACACTTCTAGAGGTTGACGTTTCAATTGTTAGTGCAGGTGATCCTAAGAATATAATTACGAATTACTAAAGAATTATGTCTGACTGACCGAACGAAATCAAGCTACCTCGGTGGGTTAAATAAAAGTTTCCGTTTGAAATTCTATACAGATTCCAGAGTCCGACAATATGCAACCGAAACGCTGTTGGTTGGTTGGTTAGTTGTTTTTGTTATGCGGCGTATCAACCCGTTTCAGGTTATTTAATGCCGAATCCAGTGATGTTGAAGAACAATTTTTTAATAGAATATATTTATTTTTTTCAAGTCGGTTTCTATTTAACCCATAGTTGGGACCCTAACAGGTACTACCACTCCGGGTCAGAGTGGACCTGGGAGCAATGGTAATTAAAGGGTGGCTCCACATTCCCCAAAGCCCGCAAGCTGGGTTCTCACCATCCGATACAGTTTGAGGTCATATCCAGGACCGCAACCGAAACGTGACAAGAACATCTAAGAAGGGAAAATCAGTCGAAAAGATACAAACTATAAATTCACATCCAAAAAAAAAAAATACAACAAAAAAAACGGATGTGTTGTAATACAATTCAATCATAAGTTTGGAATTATATCTCTATCTCTGCTTTTATATAAAAGGAACTTTGTGTATATGTGAGTTCGTTCCCTATGGACTCGAAAACGACTAGATCGATTTGTATGAAATTTAACACCAAAGTACTATATACGCCTGGTAGATTTTTTAAAGATAGGTTTATCGAAATGTTTTCAATAATATCGATAATCGATAATCGAAATAATCCAATGAAAAAAGGAATAGATGATTTTGATCAAAGTTAACACCTTACACAGCCTAACATCACAAATTTGAGGAGTTTTATTACCACACAAGCTGAAAATCCCGACATATAAAATCAACAGCAGGTTCTTTAAGATGACAGGTGTGTATTCGAAATGAATGTTTCTGTTTAGAGCACAATTGGAGCATGATACTTGACTTTTGCATTTTAAACTTTAATTCAACCATTATATATAAAAAAGTAGGTTCTCTACAGTGCAATGTAGACTACAATGTATTGTGGACTAGTCACTGCCGGACGCATGTGAAGCTTCATTCCGGTGCCCTGTGATGAGTCCCTAATTAGAACAGGCAATCAATCGATTTGATTGAAAAAGTGGGAGATTTGACCGACTTTGCTGACAATAAAAATATGGGAGTGTGAAACATAAGTTGATAATCATTCAATCCCGGGCAACGTCAGGTCAACGTTCTAGTATTTAATAAATGCTGGTGCTATGTTATTTATTTTTTAGCCGTATTAAAAAATATATATTTGTAGTATGAGAACATATATTACATTTTGTTCCTGGCTAGAAGGAAGAAAGGTTCTGCTGTAGGAGATGTCTCACTGAACTACTTTCAATTTTTTTTTTCTCACATGTACCTGTTCCGAATTCGTAACAGCGGGCTGACATACGCGGACTTTTTTTTTCTACCAAAACGGTCATTAACAATGTTTTTTAAAATGTTTAACATATTTTAGACTGATATAAATTATTACGCAATAAAAATAATTTAATTAAAACAAAAACTATTTTTTTCCTGTTTCGAATTATTTAATCAAATAAAAATTCCATAAACTGAATTTAATTTAAAAATAACTTTTTTTAAATTCAGTAATCAAGTAAAAATAAAAAATGGCATTTTTACTTGATTAAATAATTTGAAATAAGAAAAATGATTTTTTTGTTTTAATTGAATTATTTTTTATTGTGCAATAATTTTTAGCAGTTGATGACTAAATTTAAAAAGCTTTTTCTTTATTAAATTGTTAGGTAATTTGCTAGAATAATCAAAAAAATGTTAACGGCTACTTTGGTAGAAAAAAGTTCACTGATATCGACCCGCTGCTACAAATTTGGAATAGGTGCATGTGAACGAGAAAATTTGAAAATAGTTCAGGGAGAGGTCTCTTACAGGAGAACCGGAAAAGGATGTTTTTTACGTGTTTCGTCACAAATAATTTCGTTCTGTTTTTGCTATATCCAGGCGATCTCTGCTCGATCCTTATTTGCATGAAAGGTGCGCGAATGAGATTCAATCAATGACCACCACCCGTAAAACATTCAAAACAAAACCTCGTCTAACTACAACCACTGTCGATAGTTTCTTTTTGCCCCTCTCTGTGCCTAAAAGTAAACGGAACTTCCATGGGCAAAGTTTCTTTCCTAGAACTATTCGTCCATGGAACAAAATACCGCAAGGTTGCTACCCAGCTGACTACAACATGGTTGTTTTCAAGTCCAATGTAAACAAATCTTGTAAATCTGTTCTATTAAATAATCGGCATCCAGCATCATTACCAATCATCATGGTGTTGTTACACCGGTCACCTGATCCTCATTTAACTTTTATCCTCGAATAGCGTTTAAGCCTTGATAACTGATGGCCACTTAGTAAAAAAAAATGTTTAACTAGCGGAACCTGTGGAATTTCACAGGGGACTCGTTCATATGTGGTATTTTAATGTTGGCATTCTGTGGATGGTCAGCGTAAATGGAGACGCCCTGATATTATTGTAGCTCTTTTGTTAAAATTGCAAAAGTATTAATCCAAGCTGGCAGGAACGACCGGCGTAGCCTGGTTGTAAAATGCGAATAAATATGATATTTTAATTCTTGTAGCTTTCGTATATATTATTATAGAGTTAATGTTCTATCGATTCTCATATATTACAAAGTTGCGATTTCAAAAATAAACAGTATATCCATATGACTTGGGTGCATCAGCTTGAATCGAAACAGAAACCAAAACTTATGAAGAATATATGTATATATATATATATATATATATATATATATATATATATACGTATGTATATATCTGTATATACATGTGTGTATGTATATATATGCATGTATGTAAGTATGTATGTATATATGCATGTATGTATATATATGCATGTATATATATGTATGTATATATATATATGTATATATATATATATATATATATATATATATATATATATATATATTGAGTTCCATCAGGTATAATCGAAATTGAAACCAAAATTAATGATGAATATTTTAGTTAAATTATTTATTACGAGAAATGGAAGGTCATAACAATGAAACAACAGTCACTCGAAAGAAAAAGATGTAAGCGTGACTCACAAATAACTCACACGTTATCGTATTCATGTATATAACACAAATATATCCAAACGTAAGATAAAGTACTATGCTACATATTTGGATAGGTGTTATGCGGTTTTACTTATTTTAAAGTGTTTACTTATTTCGAAACTGTAGTAATAGTAAGTGTTGAGTTAAAACAAGACCAAAATGGCTGATAGGAAACGATTAATCGGGGAAATATCGAAAATCATTAAAAATTAAAATTGAAAGAAAATATTGGTAGGAACGCAATAAATGTCACCGTGACAGATGACCGTCTCATATCAGCCATTTTTTCTTGTTCTAACGTAACACTCGAGAAAATAAGTTCAATAAAAAAAAATCATATTATTTGGATTCATCGGACTACTGTTCTCATCTTGAGTGTGATTTTCTACAACGTTTCGGTCGATATAACCTCCGACCTTCTTCAGGTGTGTCTTCTTGAACTCGGGAGTGTTTCTGTCGAACTCGAGAATTTCGAACGGAACCCTTTATTTACTTCACGGGGGTAGCATGTCCTTGTTACGTCAGCCAGAACTGGATACAGAAGTAATTCGCAATATTATATATATATATATATATATATATATATATATATATATATATATATATATATATATAGATAGATAGATAGATAGATAGACAGATAATAATATTATTATTATTATTATTATTATTATTATTATTATTATTCGCACCTACAATAGACAGATATCGTTATTTATCTCCCTCCCACGGCATGAAGATGTGACACATGGGTTGGCAAAGTGGGATTGAAGAGATGGCGGCCTAGATAAGAAGCACCCTGGCCTGCAAAAAATGCCTGGGTATCTCGTCGGCATTCTCTGGTTTGGGCGTATCAGGCGATTAGCAATAAACTTAAACTAACACCTTCTCTAGAGGGAAAGAAAAGTCTGAGAGGGTGTACTTCTGAGAACTTCACAGGACTAGCATCATGCTGAAGTCGAGGGGAAAATTTCATTTCAGAAATGAATGGACAAACTCTGGTGATTTTGGCTTCGAGGTCTACGCGGACACTACAAGAAACTATTTCACTGTCGAACTAGGGAAGATCACGTTCTAAATCAAGATCCCTGAATAGACTTCCAGGAGGTGTAATAAATGCGTCAGGTGAATTTGGACAGGTGCTCGGCTACTGTGTCGTCTAAATTTCTATTACTCTTTCTCTGCATGAAAATTGAAGCGTTTGTGTTTTTTGTTTTGGTGTTGGGTGTTTTTTGCCAAATAAATTTGATTAAAGTGAAGAAATTTTTGATTTTGCTCGCTAGATTTTTTACGACCGCTTATTCTTCTATTTGAGATTGTTATCTTGATATTGTGACATGTATTTTGTTGCACATAGATAAAAAAAATAAGAATAAAAATAAGAATTTTCTGATGTATTTTCAATTAACTTTTTCTCTTTTGATCGCTGAGAATAAAGCCGTGATCTCTCTTTGGCTTACAATCTCATCAATGATCATTATGATATATCTCGGTATCTATTATTCATTCCCGCACCAGAGACAGTCTTACGCGGACACTACAAGAAATTATTCAGCCCTCGAGTTCGAATGAACCAGTGGAGGGTGATCAAAATTTAAGATCAACAGAGATGAGACCATTCTTGTAATGATTCAGACCCTGTTGATTCCGTGCAGTTCTAGGAGGTCCAGCCTCTCTTTGAGAAGGGGCTAATTTATTGTCAATCGCCTGAGGCGCCCTCACCGGGTAATACCGACGGGGCTGTCCAGACACTTTTTGCAGATCAGAGTGCCTCTACTCTGGGGAGTTGATTTTTCAATCCCACTTTTCGAACCCTGTTGTCTAACTTTTTACAGTGGTAGGGAACTAAATACCCCTTAAATCTTTTAATAGACTGTCAAGAAAAATAATGAATGCACCAACAATGTGGCAATTCAAAATGAATTTGAACAGGTGCTCAAGTACGGTATCTTCTTCCTTTTCCTACGTGGCAATTGAAACGTGATTGTTTTATTTATTTATTTTTTATTTTATTTATTTATTTTTGTCAAATAAACTGAATTAAATTGAATTGAAAAATACATCGCGTCAGGCAGCATTCTCATGTGCAGTTTCTTTGCAAGGGCTCCACGCTTGCGGAACACAATACGATGGCGCTGTTTCTCTGCATATTATAACTTGGTTGTATTGCAATTCAATGTCAATAAATTATTTGTATAAACTATCGCAGCATTAATCAAACGCAGTGCTCGCCAATCAGCAATTTTAGTACACCCATAATGTTCCTCATCTTTTTCAAACACTGGGGATTTATTATTTAGATTAGACTCCACAGAGTGAATGTGGTATTGTGGTAAATGTTGTCAGTCAAGAGTAAGTTTCCAAGTTTTTAAAAATAACTTTAGTTACAAAGACCCTGTGCCCTTCCCTTCCCAATTCTTAGAGAACCTTATGCCTAAATTTGTTGTTTGCTATTATTTCTAATTACACATTGTAAAAATTTATTCACGCAATAAATTATATAACAAAGATCACAGTGTAGTATTTGTTCTGATGCTACACTTAAGTTAACTTGTACTTGGTCAATGGAGGGGAAACCCTCTATACTGCGAGAGTGATCCTTTTGCCCTTCTTTTGGGGCGCTGATTTTACCCACATTTAAAACTCCCTTGTGTCACATTTTGATTTCGTGTAGAAACAAATAAATACCAACAATCACAAATATTGCTGTGTACTATCTGTTCTGGTGTTGTACTTCACCTTTCCTGTATTTGGTCAGTGGAAGATAAATCCTTCATGACTGAGATAATTTTTTATTTTTGTTCCTACCTAGAGTGCCCTTTTTTTGGGTAACTGGATTTTCTCCATATTAAAAACCGACCTTGTGTCTAACTCTGCCCTCGTGGGCATGCAAGTAAATAGGAACAATCATTCCGCCTCATTAACTCTTATCCTCTTATCCAAGGATGGAATACTGTTGCCATATCTGGGCAGGAGCTGCTAAAAACAGCCTATCCTGCCTTGACAGAGTACAAAATAGACTTCGTGGCTTAGTGGGGGATGCCCTTTTCTCTACCCTGCAACCTCTCTCCCACAGAAGAGACGTTGCGAGCCTATCCTTGCTTTATCGTTATTTCCATGGCAGGTGCTCGTCTGAACTCCAATCTCTGGTCCCCCCTCGCCAATCTTTCACGAAAAACACCCGTCTAGCTGAATCCACTGTGAAAAATTTCCCCCGCTCTATATCTGTGCCTTAATCAAAACGCGGATTCCATGAACAAAGCTTCTTTCTTAGAAATGTATGCCTGTGGAACTCTGTTCCGTCTGCCTGCTTCCCACCGGACTACAACTTGGATGTCTTCAAGTCCAATGTTAACAAATTTCTGGTGGACCGCCCTTTTAAGTAGACACTTCTTCAGATCTCCACACTGGTGTACTTACAATAACCCTTATCCCTGAGTGGCTCCCGGGCCTTGATAAGTGGTGATCACTGTGTAAAAAAACAAAGAGTGGTTCTTCACCTTGATAATGATCCAATACTAAAAAACATAAAACATACTTTATTAAATGTTTGTTTATTATTAAATTAAAATAAAAATCATTTCTAGAGAGACATGATTGTATATCTTGGAAGACTTTAGGTCAAACTCGCAAAATTGTACGGAATTTTCACAAGTTCGGCTATAAGGTTTTCAAGTTCGAAAAGATGCACCTGAAGAAAGTCGGAGATTACATCGGCCGAAACGTTGTGAATAACGGAGAATAGAAGCTTCCCTATTTATTCACTCCCCACGATGGTGGAGTTAAAAACAAAATTGCGTTTAACGTGGGTAAAAATCTGGTTCCCCCAAATGAGGTACCTTAGATTGGGATGAAAGATAAAACTTACCTCAGTGGAGAAAGATTTTTTCCTTCACTGACCGAAAACAAAAAACATGAAGTCTAGTATCAGAACAGATACTACTATTTGCTCCCAGGCAAAAATAAGTTTATTTGTTGGAACGATTAATCAGAATCGGGAATCCGAAAAATCGGAACTTTTTGGAGGTATCGGGTCAGAAGAATTTGTATCTTTTTCCTCAAAACATTTCATTTTATTGTTATTTTTTAAACTTAATTTACAATTGTCAATATTTATGATAAAATAATAAATATGTATTGATTTTAAACTACCAATAAAACTAAAATCAATAGATTACTCCCCCCACCCCTCCAATCAACAAGTGTATTTTTATGTTTGCGAAAAAAATGTGCATTTATTACATAGGTTTTTATAATAACCCGAAAACAATTTTAAAAAAAAATGAATATAAAATCAACAACTTTATAATTATGTACAGGTTTTATAAAAATCAGAATCGGTAATTGTAGTGGAATCAGAAATAAAATATTGGAATCGTCCTAGTCGAAATAATCTAAATAATTTAGCGTATCAATCCTAACCGTAAAAAAAGTTTTCTAAACTCGGAATGTAACTATATAAATACGCGGCTGCACAACTGCAAGTATTCAAATCAACAATTATTTTAAAGAAATGAAGTATCTTTTTTTAATAAATTCTAGATTAATAAACTATCGATTACTTGAATCAATGGTTTTCGTCTGAAATGGATTTCGGTTTTCGGTATCATTGGAATCGCGCGACAAATTTAACGAATGTTTGCATTGCGGAATTGGAACGCTCTCCGAATCTGATTATTATATTTTATTTCGCAAAAACAAATTTAACAATACAAAATTAGATACCAATCAAAAACGTGGGGAGATAGAGAGGTTCTATGGCCATCCTTGTCAATGTAGCTTTGATATGTCTATGTTAAGCCTTGCTAAAGTTCTCAGTTATATATATAATTATTTTTTTACTATAATAATTAAATATATATGTATATATACATATATATACATATATACACATATATATACATATATATATACATATATATATATATATATATATATATATATATATATATATATATATATGAATGGAAATGTACAAAAAAGAATACGAAAACTATAAAAGCTTATAACTTTTCTTTATTCGTTTTCAATTGGTGACGTGTAGGAATACAAAATAATATTATGAAAACAAATTAAAAACTTTTTTTACAAGTACATAATTTCGACCGATCCTTCAGTCTTCATCGGTGTAGTGAAATATATATATATATGTAAAAAATAAAATGTTGTTTTAAAAAAAGTCTTTCTTCGCATTCACATTTGTCAACCCTTTCCAAGAGAGACATTCCTTTCTTTCACAGTGGATTAGGCCCCATAAATAAGAATACAAATAAAGAAGATAGCCCGCACGCACACAATTATATACGTATGTATATACACACACACAAATATGTATAAATATATATATATATGATAATAATAATAATATAAAAAATATATATATATATATATGATAATAATATAGTTACATACCAAGATCAAAGTATTTACTTTTCATACAGCATTATAATATCATGCATTTTTCTATTTAAGCAAATAATTTCTATTTTTTCTGAAGAGTATATGTACGAAAAGAGGCGATATTGACATAATAGTAACCGTTTGTTTCTTCATAACGAAACAGATCTGTAAAAAATGTACCGAAGTGTTACTATGCTGGAGGATCTGTTTTTCATGAAAAAATAAATATTAGGATCTGGGAATGTAACTTTAACTGTTATTCTTTTATATAAGCTCTGTTCTTATATTTAACATACATTGAGCTTTTAAACAAAAAAAGAATGATGTACACAAAGAGTTAAATATTATTGAAAAAAAAATAGTTTTCCAAAATTACACACACACACACACACACACACACACACACACACATATATATATATATATATATATATATATATATATATATATATATATATATATATATATATATATATATATACTCGGGTTTTTTTTTATATTCAAAAGTAATGGACTAATGAATTCAACGAGGTTGTTAGATAGTGCTCAATAAAAAGAGCTGATAATACTTGTTTATTGTTATATAAACATGCTCACATCCCGCTGCTACAAATAGCCACTTGTTTCAATCAAACAACAGATATCATCAGGCAGCGACTTGACTATTCAAAAGTTCAATGAAACATTCATTGAACTTTGGAATAGTCAAGTCGCTGCCTGATGATATCTGTTGTTTGATTGAAACAAGTGGCTATTTGTAGCAGCGGGATGTGAGCATGTTTATATAGCAATAAACAAGTAATATATATATATATATATATATATATATATATATATATATATAAGACAAAATGAAATGGAGAAAAAATTTAAAATTTGCATTACTTATTAATTCATTAAATGTTCAAAAAATATAACGAAATATTTTGTTCATTCCAAGAAATTTTTCAAATGAAATAACTATAAAATAGACGTGTAAGAATGCTGTAGAATTGTAGGTTCACATAAAAGTTTTACAACTTTGAAAATGTTTGTAAATTGGATTTAAAATTTTAAAAGGATGAAAAGCAAATGACGTTTATCACACGATTCAGATATCGTCAAATGACAAAAGCCAATCAATAAAATTGATCGATAAATGATTTACAAGTTAAAAATTCGTAATATTGATATGAATAAATTTACTTATATATATATGTGTGTGTATATATATATATATATATATATGTGTGTGTGTGTGTGTGTGTGTGTGTGTGTGTGTGTGTGTATTTTTTATGATTTTCTAATCAGTTGGTTCAAGCTGAGGATGAGGCATCCTACCGGATACCAAGCATTCATCCGCTATCTCATATCATCCAACTGAGCGTTCCATGTAAGATTCTTACCCTCTCTTGCACTTGGTTCATCAGGTATATCTCTTTCTTCACCATCAGTATATCAATTTCTTCACTAACACTTCACCAACACCTTAGTAACACTCCATCATCTTTGCTAGATAGTTTTGGGCATTTGTTCATGAGTACAGTTTCTCCTATAATTATTGGAATGATAGAACTCTTCCTAAGATTCCAGTTTCTTTTCATGTCATACATAAATACATTTCGTCATCTTTTCCCTGCGCGTGCATATTGTATATATATATATATATATATATATATATATATATATATATATATATATATATATATATATATATATATATATATAACTACTTAATTTACTCACATAAAATTAATATACGAAAGTATAAATTTATGCGTAAACTTTAAGTATTTATTTCAAAAGTGCTCAATACGTAGGTAGAGCTAGTTAGTAAGTTATAAAATATATATGGCGATTAAGCTACACTGAATATTCCGCGTTTCATCCACTCTAGGACTCGTCAGGCTTATGCAAAATTCGCGCATAAGCCTGAAGAGTCCTAGAGTGGATGAAACGCGGAATATTCAGTGTAGCTTAATCGCCATATATATTTTATAACTTACTATATATATATATATATATATATATATATATATATATATATATATATATATATATATATATAATGGACTCTCTCGTCGTGTTCGGCGCATGAAGAAAATAAATCCACCCTGTTGTACTCTGTTGTCAATGTTCGAACCGCATGTGTGACACAAGGCCAGCCCTGCTCTCACAAACAAAACTGCATGACTCTTGTTGCTGGTTGAGCGGACGCAGTTTCTGTTTGCGCTCTACGTATATTGGCTTGTTTTAATAACCGTGTCCTTACATAAAGTGTCGATGTCTGCAGAATGTATACTAGCAGGGTTAGCTGACATTGTCCGGAAGTGAATGAGGCTCAACGAATATTTCATACTCCCAATATTTTTATCATCATCGAAATCGATTAAATAGCCCTTTTTTTTCAATTATATCGATCGATTACCTGCTCTACTTGATTACCCATCGCACCTGGAGGAAGTGTCACATGCCTCCCACAATGACTAAAGTTCATACCATATTGTAGTCTATATTGCACTGTTGAGAACCACAGTTGATTTTATTAATTATTTATTGTTTAAAATGCAAAAGTCAAGTATCATGCTTCAATTGTGCACTAAACAGAAACATTTATTTCGAACGCGCCCTTGTCATATCAAAGAACCTACTATTGATTTTATATGCCTGGCCTTACTGTTTGTGTGATGATAATGGTTGGAATTAAAGTTTAAAAAAAAATCGAGTATCATTGTGAAATTGTGCCTTAAATAGAAACATTCATTTTGAATGCGCCCCTGTCATATCAAAGAACCTACTGTTTATTTCATATGTTACCCTTTCGACTTATGTGGTAATAAAACTTCTTAAATGCACTTGTGATGCTAAGCCATGTAATATGTTAATTTTAGTGAAAATCACGTGTTCCTTCTTTCATCGGATGATTTCGATTATCGATTATCGATAATTATCGAAGACATTCCGACACAAAATCTAAGAAAACTGCCAGGCACATAAGGTAACGTCGTGTGAAATTTCAGAAAAATCAACCCAGCCGTTTTCTGGTCCATAGGAAACGAACACACAAGATACACAGACCCAAAGTTCTTTTTATATAATAGTAGACATATAGATTAGGGCCCGTGCACTAGTTTTGCCCACGAAAATTAAGAAATAATAATAATAATAATAATAATAATAATAATAATAATAATAATAATAATAATAATAATAAACATTTGTTAACAAACTGCCCAGCCTTAATCTACAATATAAAAATTGATTCGCAAGTCGAACTGTGCGTTATATTAAAATGATTACAAGTGTGACAGAGCGCTATGGGTGCGTATGAGAGAATTAGCAGCAGCAGCAGAAGGATAACTGGCTAACGAAAATATTAGCAGCAGCAGATGTTAAAGTACGTATGCAAATTAGCGAGTGTGCTCGAGCTTGCATCACAAGAAAAGGAGAGAAAAATGCACCACGTGGTCGAGGTGAGAAGCAAAGTGCATCCGTGAAAGATAGACGTGTGTAGTTGAGGGCGAAAAAATACTGACTAACGGCCAGCACAAGGTGGTTAGGAGAAAGACTTTTAAGAAGCACATGTGTGCGAAAAGAATTGTGCAAAATAATGAAATGCGTTGTTTTGAAAGAACCACAAATAAATGCGTTTCATTTGCACAAAACAACAAAGAAAGGATGGTTCTTTTATTTCCTTTTGTATTTGTTTGTTCCTTTGCAAAGCTGCCAGATGGCGTGTGGATTCGAGAGGTTTGAAGTGTAACGACACAGCTTTAGTGTAATGGCCACATTAAACAAACGTCGATTTTGTCTTCTTGTCTCATCTTAAAGGCGGCATTCACCCCGGATCGGTTAAGTTGGCCCATTCCAATGATTCCCCGCATCTCGCACGAAAGCTGACCAAACTTGGCGAACCATTTGAATTTGAAAAAAAAAATCCAGTAGAAACCAATAGTTAACTAATGATATGCCATTTTGAAAAGCAATATGCAAATTGCTACTTCGATCGCATTTTTAGTTTTTTTCTGTTGTCCTAAGTTTTAACGAAGTATGCAACTGAAGATACTTTATATATAGAAAAGAATATGTTTGCTATCACGTTAAATGAGTGACGTTTTGAGCACGGACGTTTTGATCTCTGGTTACATGCAATTCCATATCAAATAAATATTAATCTTCAATTTAAAAATTTATTCTTTAAAAAAATGTTAATTTAAAGATTAAATATTTGCAAACCTTTCTTCCAAAAGAAATATCGAAAATATCGATTTTTTTACACCGAACAAAGAAGACGCATCTCTTTATTGTAATTTTAGAGTAATTAATTTTAATGTAATTATAGAGTAATTAATAATGTTTTTAAGACAAGTTGAACGCTTGCGAATTTTTCTGATTAGGGTTGGGTTGTTTTCTGGCTCATCAACCCTTTTCGGGTTATTTCATGTCGTACACGATCATTTTAGGGAAAGATTATATGCTTCAAGTTTTGCATATTTTGTCATGTTTATTCCTAGTGTTTGGTTTGGTTGTTTTGTTTTACAGTATGTTAACTCTTTCCAGGTTATTTTATGTCGATTTTGGGGGAAAATTATACGTTTCAAGTTCTTTATATTTTTAAATAGTTATACATGGAGTTTGGTTTGTTTGTTTTGTTTTATGACATGTCAACCCTTTCCAGGTTATTTAATCTCGAATGTTTACATGAAATAAGCATGTTTGGTCCTTATTTATACATTATCTTTTTTGTTTCTTATTTTCTTGTGATTAATATTACTCATTTTTTTTATTAAAAATCTTTCCGTATTCTTTTTGTCAAATTTTCTGCTTAAAATATTTGATACATAATTGCCACCAGTTTTAAAGTTGAAATTAAAAATAAAATTCACCTCACCAGCACCTCATCAACATTTCACGAACACTTCATGAACACCTTACTAACACTTCATCAACACTTCCCGAACATTTCACGAGCACTTCACGAACACCTCATCAAGACCTCATCAACACGCCATCAACATTTCAACAACACCTCACTAACACTTTATTAATACTTCGTCAACACTTCATCAAAAGCTCACCAACACTTCACCAACACTTCATCAAAACTTTACCAACACTTCATCAAAACTTTACCAACACTTCACCAACACCTTATTAACACTTCATCAACATCTTACTAACACTTCATCAACACTTGACCTACACTTCATCACCACCTCACCAACACTTCATCAACACCTCATCAACACTTCACC
>NC_136494.1:2321598-2324098 GCF_053919585.1 Euprymna scolopes | reverse complement strand
TCTCATCAAAGGGTAGGAATTAGCAAAATGCGGGATCGGATTTTGCATGCAAAAGTATTTGATGAAACAACAAGTAAGTCAAAGATCTTACTTGAAAACAGAAAAAGTGAAGCAGAGGGAATATGGTGAAGAAAAAGGTGATTACACATGAATGGATAGTCTGGTGGAAGATAAATAATCCAGTGACGGTAAAATCCAAATATATAACTTCAAGAAAGTTAAAAGAATTTCCATTTGTACAGGTAAAATCCAAGGAAATTCTGTAACTGGAAGAAGATTGTCCATAATAATCCGAAGGCAGAAATCCATATTTATTTTATTATTTTATATATATAATATATATATATATATATATATATATATATATATATATATATATATAAAGAGAAAGAAAATAATAATCCGTAAAGGATTGTGCAATTTCTGTAGGCAACATTGAGTGGAAGAGCTTAATGCGTAGCAAATGATGCATAAAAGTTAAATAAAAAACACAAAGTTAGCTTGTTCATATTTATAAATTTATTTTAACTTGAAAGGGCTTCATCAAATGAGAAGGGCCTGTTAGGTTAAGCGGCTGACTGTGATGATGGGAAAAAGTTACAACCTTAGAAAAAAGAGGCACACACACACACACACACACACACACACACATATATATATATATATATATATATATATATATATGTGTGTGTATTAAGGCAAACATTATTAAAAACAACAGAGATACCTTGCTTAATGATTCTTTTTTTCATTTTTTCGATCTTTCGCAAAATTATTTTAACTTCAAGAGGGAAGGTATTTACAAATATTTAATATATATATATATATATATATATATATATATATATATATATATATATATATATATATATATACTAGCAGTTCCGCCCGGCTTTGCTCGGACCTATGTAGCGTTCATTTGTTTATGTGCATATGTATATATTAAAAAGTGTGAATACGTAAAGTAATGTATTTCTGTATAATAATCTTCCTTTACTACCATAGATAAAAGACAGATAGACATTTTCACTTTTATAGATATATAGATAGATACATAGATAGATTGGATGCAATATACAGTAAGTATTTAAAAAGTATTAAAAAAAATGACTCATGCGCCACCACCGAGAATCGAAACCAAAATGTTCAGCTCACGATTTTTTTTTTTTTTTTTTTGTCTCAGACGTCAATGATTGGACTATGAAAACATGTCTACTGCAAGGCTAAAAATTAAAACATGAACCAATAGCTACTACGTGATGAATTCGTAATGCTGGCGTTCGACCTTCACCTGGCAATTTTTTTTTTATTATTATTTTCACACTTTTGCACTGATTTTTCCGTGCTAAAACCCAAATATAAAGTTTTTCATGGATTCAAATAACTTATATATGAAGTTTCACGTCTGTGGACCAAAAACTCTAGGTGGAGTTTGGTAGGTAAAATTTGTTAAACAAACATATATACATATACCTAAATATATATGGAAACAATTTTGTGTTTACTATAAACTTTTTACGCAAATATTATGCAAGTATAAATCATGTAGAATATCTGCATGAATATAATTACACGTAATAGTGAACTAAAGATGATCATCCCATAAGAAAACCGAAGCAACTAACAGGGAATTAATTGAAATGAATGTTTAAAAGAATATGCAAATTAGATAGATCGTTTGCTAGTGAATGCATTTCCACAACCCATATATAAGAAAATTGTATTTTCTTTTTAAATAAATAGAAAAGAGGGTTTTTAATATGAATATCAATACACACAAATGAAAAACGAATTTATAGGAGTAAAGAAAGAAAGAAAGAAGCTATATATGTGTGTGTGTATACGGTATATTCATGCTAACATACCGGTTCTTCTTAGATTACCGAAGGTAAGCAACGTCAGGCTTGGTCAGTAGCAGATGAATAACAATTTGGGAATATCAGGCGCTGCATGTAGGAGGACGTCGACACCTCCTTGCATTAACTACAAAATCTTGACGTCGTTACCTTATGGGATACAGAAACGACATCTCCCTGCAAAAACCCAATGTCGTCATCGTTTTTGGACCGGGATATGCATTCAACTGAGGGCCGCTTGTGAATTTAATATCACCGTGAAACCTACTTTTTCGGAGGAAGCCTGTTTAACCACCTTAGGATAGATCCTGCTTCGATACAAAGATACTGGAAAGGTCATAATATTGTACGGATTTCTATTGTTAACATTGGTAAGGATGGATGGAGGTATGGCCCCTTAACCCTCTGGGGTTGTGGGAGGCGTCGCTGCATTATTTCATGTAACGGTGCCGATCCCTCTACAGTTTTCAGCGCACATGCAGCACATTTTTTTACTGACAAGGCTTAACATTGCTTAACTTCGGTAATCAAACGAGAACCTGTGTGTCAACGTGATTATAACTTATTCATAAGGGGACTTAAGGGGGAAAAGGGAAAAAGAAAATGAGAAGTATAGAATGGGAGAGGAAGGGAGATAGATTGAT
>NC_136494.1:2281598-2306598 GCF_053919585.1 Euprymna scolopes | reverse complement strand
GAAAAACCTGAAGTCCTACCTAACTAATATTCTTAGTGAACCAAGTGCAAAAGAGATCTTAAGAGAACAACGAGGATACTAAAAAGAGCTCTCGGATGGTTTCAATAAAAAGCAGGGCAATGTTGGCAGCTGGTTTGGCTGTCCTAAACCCAACATTACAATTTTCGAAGGAATAAAATATAAAATTAAAAATTAAAAATTAAAAACTAAAACTAAAAATTAAAATTTAAAAATAAAAAATTAAAATAAATTTTTTTTTAAAAATGTAAAATAAAAAAAAAGACATAGTGAGTTATATAAATTAGACTTCTAAGTAAACACTTAAATTCGCTTTGAGTGGTCTTCGTTATCTGGATAGACACCGACAGAGTACACCGCGTGTTCTTTTCAGAACTAGGATCTCTACCGACGTGTCCTATCTATGACTTTGTTCGGGATATATCTGTAAAACAAATTTCAACTCTGCAAAAAAAGTTACATGGGAATTCTAGGCGATGTATGTGCTCCCCGCTTATCTCGGCTATGTTTCCAGTCGTCCTGGACCTCCACTTGCCACTGGTATTCAACAATGTCAACTCAGGAGAGGTGTTGTTGGTGATTGCGCAACTTTTGCCACAAAAATTTCACGCATAGGCACTCTTACCGTGGGTATCCATAGTCTGTCAAGACTGAAGGAAGCCACCATTATATATATGTACATATAACATATAATTATATACATATATATTTTAATTTGTATGTAAATATATGTATACACAACTATACATCCTGTACTTTGGGGTAATTGCGCCAAATCCGGGTTAATTGTGCCAACTAGCTTAAAGTGCTCTTTTGGAAAACTCGCATATAAAGAGCACTTTTTTTAGTTGGCGCAATTACCCTCGGATTTGGCACGATTACCCCAAAGTACGGTATATAGTCATCCACATACAGTACTGTTTCGCTGTTTCACATCTCATCAGTGCGGCTAGACAGGCAACTACCTAAAACCAGGATTGAAACCCGACCGTCTGGACGACAGTCAAGGCTCCTAACCATTATGCTATCGGCTGCTGCTGTGCGAGTCGTGAATTAACGATGTTTTGACATCGTCCGAAATACCTAAGCTCGATTTGTTTACACAAAGAGCATCGCTTTTTCACTCTTAATTCATAAAACCCAATGCAATTAATTACACAAAGAGCATCGCTTATACGCTAATGGTAATTCGTGTATCACTTCTCAAGATGCTCAACTCAAGATGAGGAGCATTAATTTCTAGTTGTTCAGGCGAATATGGCGGACGCAGTGGATCAGGCAAGCCGGCGATCGGCTACACTTGCCCCAGATCAAACCGACGAAGTTTACGAAGCATTTAAAACCATATCTTTTGGTTTTTATTCGCAAATTAATCGAAAACTTGAACTGAATTTTGAAACTGATATATGAAAAATAATTTTTATCGGATTGATATAATGAAAGATTTACCGGATATCCAATCAAACTAAAGAACTAAAGAAAAACTGTGGAAATATATATATATATTTGATTGTTACCAGCTTCCTTGGATTTATTACAATACGCGTTGGATCTTTTTACCTGCCGAATACCAAGAACTTCCATTACAAGATTTAGCATACACTTTCGATTTGAAGTTCAATATCCTTTTTTTTTACTGCATCAATATCCAATTTTCCTTGTTCTATGTAGCTAAAATGATTTAAAAACTTTTAAAACATTTAATTTAATTTTCTAAGTTTATTACCTTTAGCAAATTAGGTGCAAACCTTGTATAATATTTGCTAATATTTTTCTTCAGAGGAGAAGTATAAACATCGAAAACTCATGGATTAAGGAAATATATTTTACTATACTATATTCTTTGTCTTGCATACAAGAAAGTTTCTGTATTTGAAATCACAACTTTTAAATTCCTAAATATAATATAAATATCCTAAATATAATTCATATATATATATATATATATATATATATATATATATATATATATATATATATATATATATATATATATAGGTTTGAGGTGTTCAAATGTTGGGACTACTGAAGACAAAGAAGTGTTATATAGTGCTCAATAAAAGGAGCAAAATATATTTTTTTTTAATTATTTAAGGGTAAACAGTTAACGTTTGGTCGCTACAAATAATCATCTGTTTCAGTCAAAGAGACTTCCTCAGGCGACCCAGAACCTCTCGACGCCAAAGGTCGAGAGGTTCTGGGTCTGAAACAGATGGCTATTTGTAGCGACCATATGTAACTGTTTACCCTCAAATAATAATATATATATATATATATATATATATATATATAGATGTTTATACTAATACATATAGATGTTTATATACTAATACATATATATATATATATATATATATATATATATATATATATATATATATATATATATACACGTGTGTCGCTGTGTGTGTTGCTGTGTGTCTTTGTTCTGTCCCGTCCTGTCCTCCATTCGGGTAGTTTTACAAGTTCTAATTCGCGATGGACTATACATTTTGTATTCATTTCTGTCCTATTACATACGCAGCTTTTTTAATCCTCTCTCCGTCTTGTATTTCTACATAATTCTTATGCCTGCAAATAAGAAATAGAAAAACAAGACGAACAGAGGCAATCCAACACAGAACGCACCGACCCGTTAATTCCTGTGATATCTCAGAAGACACTTAACTCCGAACGGACTAAAAAACTATGTCGATTTCACTTCAGCGCGCTAATTCGGCCCGGCCTCTTATCAGAACCTAATATTTACATTATGTTATAATTTTTTTTCACCCTTCTTTTCTTTTTTTCTGACGTTTTCTTATGACTTTGTAAACGGAATGTCAGTAACGTCTGAACGCGCGGCCTTAAAGTGGACGGAAGAAAAACAAGAACGCTTATTCGTAAGATAAGTCGATTCTAATCCCGAATTTAACCGAATTATTATTATTAATAATAATAATAATAATAATAATAATAATAATAATAATAATAAATACAGAAAGGTTTTTTATGTACGTACCCGTCACGGAACAAAAATGTCATATTCCAAAAATCACGTAAATTGATCAGGAAGTTTTATACAGGGTGACCCCCCAAAAAACAGGCCCCAACTCTAATTAGGCCCCGTTTTTTATTGTTTTGTCCGAATGAAATGAAACTTTGGTCATAACTAGTTTATTATATTCAAAACATCACATCAAAACACTAGGGTCTTTTTTTTCTCCGTTCGACAGCATATGTTCTAGATGGCCTCCATTTAGCTTTTGTTTTGTTTTTTTGGGTCACCCTGTATTTAACTAATAAAACAAATTTTGGAAAGCAGAGAACTCGCTCCGCCATATTTCATCACTGGTTATCCTCCTTAACAACCCTTACTAGAAATAGAGATCAAATTAAGCCTTGTAATGGTTACAATTAGCTATTAATCGTTGAAAATTGCAAAAATATTATTTTCTATGGAAAATATATTTGAGTAAGTATGTAAATAATAACTATATCGATCCAAGTTCAAAGTTTAACCTAATTTTTAAAAAAATACATACAAATCTATATGATATACGTATCCATCACCAAACGAACATATTATATTCTGAAAATAGCATAAATTAATTAATCATTATTTTACGATTTTTAACGATTAATGATATAGCGTAACCATCATAAGGCTGATTTTTCAATCTCGGTAATTCAAATCGAGTTGTCTCTAATTATTATTAAATATAGTAGTTCAATACAGACTGTTCTCTCTTTATTATAAAAAAAAAAACATGATTTAATTTTATTTTAAAAAACACGTTGATCAATTACGTAACTTTTGGAATATGACACTTTCGTTCCATGACGGTTACGTACGGCATAATGAGTATTTTTGGTTTTTAATTAGGTTTCGATGACAATAAAAATATGTGTGTGAAACATTTGTTGATCATCATTCAATCACAGGCAACGTCAGGTTGGACTATATTTAGTAATTTCAATTTTATGATGTGAGATGGTTTAATTGTAAATCTAGAATCTATTATATGCAATACAAAGAATACATTTTAAGAAGTATATCTCCTTAACGTATAGGTTTTCCATGTTTACTCATCTTCTCAGAGGAGAAAATATTAGCAAATATTATAAATGGTTGATACCTAAGTTGCTGAATGCAATAAACATAGAAAGTCATAATTAAAAGTTTTTAAAGTTTTTAAGTCATAGAGTAAGGGAAATTATATATTGGTTCAAAATAAAAAGGATATTGAATTTCATATCTAAATTGTATGGTTAATTCCGAAGTATATATATATATATATATATATATATATATATATATATATATATATATATATATATATATATATTTAAATATATTATATATCATATATATATATTATATATCATATATATATATATATATTATATATCATATATATATATTATATATCATATATATATATATATATATATATATATATATATACATATATATATATATATATATATATAGGAAATTTATTACTGTGAGTCCAGAATGAGTTTACAAATTGTTTCAGCTAGAGGAAAATCCTCAAAGAGAGGAAAAAATCCAACTAGCATCGTCAGAATTCATGAGTCCATCTATGAATTCTGACGATGCTACTTGGACTCTCTTTGAGGATTTTCTTCTAGCTGAAACAATTTGTAAACTCATTCTGGACTCACAGTAATAAATTTCCTATATACTGCTCTGACTACACATTGAGCACTCTAGTCCGGTTTTTTCACCACTGTTAAATAAATATATATATATATATATATATATATATATATATATATTTATATATATATATATATATATATATATATATATATATATATATATATATATATATATATATATATAATTCAGTAGAATACAAACTTTATGCCATTATTAATGCCCAGGAAAATGTTTCCGTGCATACGTTTCAGAAATTTCAAATGTATTATCACTTTTATAGCGGGATAGAAAAGCCACGATTTCATGAATATCGTTATCCGCACATACACTTTACCAACTCGACACAGGTTATATTCAATTTAATAATTAAATTAGTTATAGACACAAAAACTAAACACAGTCTCGAAAACATGTTGTAATATGATAGACTGAATAATTAGGGCCAATATATAACATTTAATTATCAAACATAATGAGCACACGTCAAACAATAGATGACACATGCGTTTTACAACAAACATGTACTCGCTTGTAGATTATCGCCGATGGGCAAGCATCAAACAATTCAATTAAACAAAAGTCTTCATTCATTCTCGCTTTCCATGTGTGAATGGTTGTTGATCGTCAAGACGGGTTAGATCTGTTAACTCAAGATGAATATAATTCATGAATGGCAGTAAAAGGAGCACTATTTTTGGTTTTAAAGGTTTTATTCGGGAAGAGAGATTCGTTGAAAAAGGGGAGAGACCAAAAAAATGTATCCCTAACAAAAAAAGGCTTCGATTAATTTCTCACTTAATTTTCTTAATTAAAAAACTGGTCGACAAAATAAAAGTCTCCAGGAGATTCACTTAGATCCCGGCATGTTAAATGGTAGCTTCCTTGCCGACAACTAAGAACACATGACGCATTTTTTCATTTAACAATTCGGCATCTGCTTCCAGTGAGTTTTGTCTAGAAGTTAATCCCTAAACACCAATCGCCTCACTCGCTAGGTGCACTGGGTCTATTTCCGTTCATCGCCAGGTTTTCCTGCCACGTAGTTAATGAACCGCTCTCGAAATCTATACTAACTGAAATAGTCTCTAGCTACCGACGTTGGGTCCCAATACATAATAAAAAGTGGTCTAAAATATTTAAGAATAAATTCAATTTTTTAAAGAAGTAAGATAAATGTTTCATAATAAATTTTACTTCAATGAAACGAAGCTGAAAGTCTTTCGTTTTTACGATTTTCTCATCATTTCGTTCTAGTTAAGGATGGGAGATCCTACCGGATGTCAGATATTCACTACTTATCTTATACATTCCAACCGATAGTTCTTTTAAAGATTCTAATCGCTTCTTGAAGTGCAATTGTTTGTATCTCTGTTGCAATTGATTCTCCAGGTATACTTTTGAGGAAGTTTTTTGAAATCTTTTGTCATGAGTCCGGTTGCTTTTATAATTACCGACAATAATGTAGATCTTCCGATTACTACACTACCTTACATTCATTGAACTTTATCCTCGAGTGTTTTCCGGCCTTGACAAGTGGTGACTCACAAGTAAAACAAATGATAATTCCAAGAAGTCTCTGAAACGATCGTACACCGAATCATTGTTGCTTGGATATCTTGGAGCACTAACAACCAATAATGTAAAACTATTTATTTGTGCGTTTCTATTAATTCTCTCTCTCTCTCTCTCTCTCTCTCTCTCTCTCTCTCTCTCTCTCTCTCTCTCTCTCTCTTTCTCTCTAACTCTCTCAATATATATATATATATATATATATGTATATATATATATATATACATATATATATATATATATACATATATATATATATATATATATATATATATATATATATATATATATATGAGCAAACAGTTAATAAAATATGTTAAAAAAACACTTTGAAATGAGTTAAAAACATATTTAATCTGAAAAGGAAACACTAGATAAATGGATAGTCCTTAATCCGCGTAGTTTCGAAGAAATACTTTCCTTCTCATCAGAGGGTAGGAATTAGCAAAATGCGGGATCGGATTTTGCATGCAGAAGTATTTGATGAAACAACAAGTAAGTCAAAGATCTTACTTGAAAACAAAAAAAGTGAAGCAGAGGGAATATGGTAAAGAAAAAGGTGATTACACATGAATGGATAGTCTGGTGGAAGATATCTTCCACCAGACTATCCATTCATGTGTAATCACCTTTTCAGATTAAATATGTTTTTAACTCATTTCAAAGTGTTTTTTAACATATTTTATTAAATTTTTGCTCATATTATAAGCTCTATTACCTATTTGGTTTTATCGAGCTTTTACATCTGGCTGAGATAATTTTATAAATATTAATTCTTTAATATTTATAATATACTTTAATTTTACCATCTTGGATTATTTTGTTGAATTTAATTGTAATTATATATATATATATATATATATATATATATATATATATATATATATATATATATATATATATATATTACACTAGTTCGTTGCAATTCAATGGTGAAGGAAATCATTATTTTAGTTTATTTTGTGTTTGTACGAAGCGCTATATTTTCTTCTTTGGCGTCCTACGTGCGTTTAGCAACAATAATAAAAAAAACATGGTCCTTTGCCTATTTAGTGCTCGTCAGGGACATTAAAATATCAGTAACAACCGACTCAAAGTTTCAAAACAATATAAAAAGAAAGAAAGCCACCCAAGAAAAACGAAAACAACGAAAAGTAAAAAAAAAAAAAAAAGACTCACTTTAAAGATGATAATCAGAGGAAAGAACACCCCAAATGGCATCTGATACCACGGTGGAAGATTCTTAATCCGCCATGTTAGATTTAAAAGGAATGATATATATATATATATATATATATATATATATATATATATATATATATATATATATATATATATAAGCAACGTTGAGCCTGGTCATTACTAAAATGGGTAACCAATTTGGGAAGTCCAGGTGCTGTATCTAGGAGGACGTCGACACCTCCCTGCAAAAAGTTGCAAAAACCTAACGTCGTCATCTCTCCGAACGGGGATATACATGCGACTGGGGATCGCTTGTGAATTTCATACTCCCATGAAACTTCCTCCTTCGGAAGAAGCCGGTTAAACCCTGAATAAAGTTGGTGCTTACTGCACACACACACACACACACACACACACAATACATACATATATATATATATATATATATATATATATATATATATATATATATATATATATATATAAAGTTTATACATTTTCGAGTTTATCTTTATTTTCATTGCAGGTGCTCGATTAAGTTTCAATCTATGGTCCCGCTCACTTCTGGATGACATTCACAATAAAACCCCTTTTTATCTGTAACTACTGAAAATAAGTTTCCTTTCTGTACGGAATTTCAATTAGCAAAAGCTTTTCCAAGAACTTCTCATCGTTAGAATACAATTCCACGTAGCTGCTTCCCGGTTGACTACAACATCGCCCTTGTCAATTCTAAATTTTTGTTGAGTCATCCCTTTTAATTGATCTCTAACCAGTTTACAACCACCGTTAAAATGCCCTCGATGCCACCGTCCACCTGACCAATAAACTTTTATCCTCGGATGGTATTTGAGCTTAAATAAACAGTAATTTGTTCATAGTAAAATACGTTAACTTTACATTTGAGACTGATATCAAACTTGAAACTCTGAAATACAGAAACAATAAAATATCAGTAAAAACTGACTCAAAGTTTCAAAACAATATAAAAAGAAAGAAAGCCACCCAAGAAAAATGAAAACAACGAAAGTAAAGAAGACTCACTTTAAAGATGATAATCAGAGGAAAGAACACCCCAAATGGCATCTGATTACAACGGTGGAAGGTTCTCAAGCCTTTCTCTCCGCCGAAATTTTAAAGAGTTTACGCGTAATCACTTAAAAAATAGAATCTCATTT
Source organism: Euprymna scolopes (assembly GCF_053919585.1). NCBI lineage: Eukaryota > Metazoa > Mollusca > Cephalopoda > Sepiida > Sepiolidae > Euprymna > Euprymna scolopes. The sequence continues at coordinate 2,297,985 of NC_136494.1, read as the reverse complement.
TCATTGGGCGAGGAGGGGAATGATTTCGTTGAGGACGTGAATGTATAATGATATCTTAGTTTTTATTTTCTATGACTCGGGCAGTGATTTCTCGCCCAGAGGAATTTGTTTTTGAAATCGCTACGCGAAGACAATTCTTGTTATCGCTACGATTCTTCTTCTTTTGATTCGTTCTGTTCTTCTCGGCAGAAAAATAGATGTTAACAACGTGAGATAAGCAAAGTGAATCCACATGTCGTTTATTTTGGTAAATAATCTTTGCCTTGAGCAAATTCAGCCTGTTCTTAAAATGTACAGACACCAGAAATAGAAACTACGGCGGATTTAGCTCTAGTAGACTAATATAGAAAGGGAATGAGTGTCCCGACCATCTAAGGTGTCATATGGATTTGAAGCTGACCTAGACTAAACTAAATTTAACTTCTGTGTTAATAAAAGAAAAAAAAATTAAAGTATGTGACTATAGTCGAGGTCAACCCGTAGGTTTCCTTTTAATTAGCAACTCCACCGATTACTCAATTTACCTTTGACGCACACACACACACACACACACACACACACACACATATATATATATATATATATATATATATATATATATATATATATATGATGATTGCAACGTCTTGGAGTGGGCCACTTCTGTAAGGTCTGACGAGGCTGTTAGATCGTAAACATGGTCCAACATCTGAAACATATATAACCAAACAGATGAAATCAGGCTACAAAAACAGCCCCTGGTCTTAGTCGTGGCATTATATATATATATATATATATATATATATATATATATATATATATATATATATATATATATATAGTGTGTGTGTGTGTATTTAGGTAGCATTCTTTCATTTAAACAAACGTTAAGGACAACAGAAAGGTTCCGTTTGATCAGAGCTTTTTTATTTTAATTTTTCTGGTGATCTTTTTAGTGTATGTATAAAATAATTGATATAAGTTGCATGTTTAGGTCGAAGTTGGCCGCGGTTTTGCTATTCGTCTTTCAAAGAAGACATCTTCAGGAAGGCTGTGTGATTATTTTTGCGAGTGGGCCTACTATTATATAATAAAACCTCCTCGAACTAATAGCAGAAAAAAGTATAATCAAACGGAAGCTCTATGTTGTCTTTAATACCATTTGTCTAAATTCATGTATTCTAGAGAGAGAGAGAGAGAGAGAGTCATCCAAATACAATACTGTTTCACGGTTCATCAGTTCGGTTAGACAAGCAACTACCTCAGGCCCGGATCGAAACCCAATCGCCCAAACAACAGTCGGAGCTTCCAACCGTTACGCTATGCAGGTAGTGAATTAACAATGTTTTGACATTGTCCAAAGTACCTAAGCTCAAAGTGTTTATACAAAGAGCATCGCTTCATATGCTAATGGTAATTTATATATCACTTCCCAAATGCTTAACCTAAAATAGGGAGCATTATATATATATATATATATATATATATATATATATATATATATATATATATATATATATATATATATATATATATATACTTGTCGTCTACATATGTTATACAAATTGGAATAAATGTTATCCAATTTAGTATTTAACTATAGATAAAAATAACGCAAAGTTATTTAAAATAGTTCGATATTGCAATACTAAAGTTATAAATACTTTTTTTTTATAATGAACTCCCTTTACCAGAAACGAACTCTTTTTTGTGTTGATTATAAAAAAGGTTACAGTTTTATTAAAAATATTGGCATACAATTGTTTAAGCCTATTGTTAAGATATATAATAGTTGTTATTTATCATTATAATTTCAAGAGGACTGTAGAGCACTGTCGTAAATGTATCTCAATCTCTACTTAAAACGAGGCTTTGTTTGTTTTTTTGTTTGTAAATAAACAAGCTGCTCGAGCACTGTAAAAGCGGTGTTTACTTAAATGGACATTTGATGAGATCATTTGCGGCATTGATCCCATGGGCCAGAGGTTAGAACTGCCGACTGTCAACTCGATGGTTGTAGATCCAATCTGGCTAGGGAAAGGTGTTGTTCTAGCCGCATTGATAAGCTGTGATACAGTGAAATAGTACTGTATGTGGATGACTACATATATATATGTATACATGTGTGTGTGTGTGTACATATATCTATCTATCCATATATATATAAATATATATGTATATAGATAGATAGATGTGTGTGTATGTATATATAATATATAATTATTTTTATTCCTTCAGACACTACATGTGCTTTACGATAATAGGAAATAAATAACAACTCTATTGTTCAACATTTAAAGAATTAAAATCGGGAATTGTATCGGAATCGGGAAAATATTGGAATCGTCCCCTCACTTGCTGTAATATACATTTTGTCCCTAGCAAGAAGTTAATTATTACAAGAAGTTGATGGCATAAAGAAACAGTTCTTGTATTTATGTAGCTGTACGCCACACTGTAATGGCCACGTTTAAAATCCTTTGTGAAACGATTACAGAATCATTAATTCGTACTATTTCAATTTCTATATTTTTTTTATGAAGACTGAGCAATATAAAGATGGCAGGAAAAAAAAATAAAGGCTTGAATTACGCAAGTGTTGATTGCAAACATGAGTGGGGATTGGGGTGTATGTCTGTTCAATTAGTAACATCTGTCGAGACAAAATAGTTACCAAGCGATGAAGTTTTTAGAAATAGACATTGATTTGCGGAACACCTCAGTGTTTCTTTTTTGTTGTTTTTTTTTTTTTTTTTTTTTTTTGTTTTTTTTGGGGTTTTTTGTTGTTGCGTTTTTATCTTTATTTATCTTGATTGGCGGAAAGATTCTCTGTTTTTCGAGTTCTTTTGATGTGAGCAATTTATTCTCTATTTTCGCCAAGAGATCATGAAAGGCTTGTATTGTTGAGTGCGTGGCATTAAGTCTTCGTTATTTTCTAAACCAGCCATTCTACACCTTTTTCTTTCTTTCGGCTTTATGTATTTCTCCATTAAAAAATAAAAATCATAGCCATCACAAAGTGACGTAAAGCCAAGAACGTTAAAACGAACCTTTTTTATTGTTTAGGTTTTGAAAAAAAAAATAGTTTTATACATTCGTATCACAAAAATTAAGAAAATTAAACTTTTTCCAAATTGAAAATTACGAATTTGTATTACGAAAAGGAATAAATAGCAAATTTGCTCTAAGTTATAATAAAAGAGCATTAGTAAACCAGACTTTTATTTGCTAACATCATACGGAAAATACACGCAAATAATATCTATATATACATAAAAGTGAGAATGTGTGTTTGGGTGTGAAAATAACTCTCAACCTATATATTCAAAGAATTTTGGATCTACAGACTTGAAATTTGGTATATAGGGTATTCAGGGATGTGGAAAACTTTTTAAGCGTTTTTCATCCGGAAAAGGGGGCTTCTAAAGGGTCAAAATTGATAAATTAGTACTCGGGGTCATCAGATTTTTATCTGTCTGTTAACTGTTTCACGAATGCGTGAATCATTCACATGATAGCTTTGTAATGTAAAGAATAAGTAGGTTTGAAAACATTTTTTAAAGATCGTGGTAAGCTGGCCTAATCGTTATCATACTTGTCTCATTGTCTTTAGGTTTTGGTTTCGATCTCAACTCAAGTTTTTTGTTGTTTCTTTTTTTTTTACTTACACGAAGTGAACTGTTTAGAAAAATATAATATGCGCATGCACATTTAGTTTTTTCAATTTATTTTATTAGGTACAATATAATAGTCAATAGATTGTCTCTAATAATAATAAATACAAAATATGCATAAATTAAAGTTACGCTTATTTTACGACTGGGCTACGCCGGGCAGCCTGCTAGATTTATATGTTAGATAAACATAATAATAAAATATCTAAATGATGTACACTCCCGCAGTGTTCGACGCTCATAAATCTACCTTGTTTTCATCTGTTTTCATTGTTTATGCCGCATGTGTGAGATAATGCTAGTCCTGCTCCCACAAGCTGCGTGACTTACAAGTTACGGGTTCAGCAGGCGCGGTCTCTATTCACGCTATACGTAGATTGACTTAACTTGATAATTTTTCGATCTGAGGAATTGGTTCCAAAGGTTTTTGCCTCCATACAAGTTCAAGATTCTCTCAAACACTCCTACGATCTTCTTTCAATTGAGTTCAAATAAGTCTCTCTCTCTCCCTCTCTCTCTCTCACACACACACACACACTCTCTCTCTCTCTCTCTCTCTCTCACTCTCTATCTATCTATATATATATATATATATATATATATATATATATGTGTCTCTGTATATATATGTCTGTATAGATATGTATATATATATATGCCTGTATATATATATAATATGTATGTGTGTATATCTGTATATATATGTATATATATATATATATATATATGTACTGCATATGTATGTGTATATGTGTACATATGTATGTAATGTTGTTACGTATATATATATATATATATATATATATATATATATATATATATATATATACTAGCGGGGAGGGGGGCGCCCGACTTTGCCCGGTTTTAAAATACGTTTAAATATGATATTTTAATTTGTCCTTGTTGCATATGTATTATTACAGAGTCGTGATTTCAAAAGTAAAAAAAGTATTTGGATGCCATCAGCTAGAATCGAAACCGAAAGCAAAACTGTTGCATTCAAAGCTGGTGACGTTACCACTGTACCAACGTGACACGTATATTAACTGATTAAAATTTTAAAATTAAAACAAGATGAATGTACAGAGTGTATAACAATTTATTTGAATTTTGACCCATTTTTTACCTTTTTACAAACTATTTTAACCGGCTAAAAAACCATAAAAGAATGGTCCATAAAATATCCAATCCTTTGAGGCTTTTAACGCCGCTCTGCGACTTTTAGTTCCGGAGGAGATAGGGTTTGAAAATATGGAGACAGACAGGCATAGTGTGTTTCATAAATTATATATATATATACATACACACACACACATATATATCCATACACCCCCCACACCCCCACACCCTCCACACACACATATATATACATATATATACCTATATATATATATATGTGTGTGTGTGTGTGTATATATGTGTGTGTTTGTGTATATATATATATATGTGTGTATATATGTACACATATATATTCACACGCACACATATACACACATACACACACACACACACACACACACACACACACACATATATATATATATATATATATATATATATGATGAAAATAATGGAAATAGTATTCCGACAAAACAGAGAAATAAAAAGGAACAAACCGTATTATGTGTTAATCAACGTTTCGTCTTTATTTCGATTCATCCAGAGGAAGTCTCGAAATAAAGACGAAACGTTGATGAACACATAATACGGTTTGTTCCTTTTATATATATATATATATATATATATATATATATATATATATAAGCAAAGGTTATTTATTCAAATTTCATTTAAAAGAATTACTTTTCAAAATTTATTGTTTGAACCAAAGAATACAGTGCGTAAATTAATTTCCATACTCCATGGATTTTCAATATACGTACATATCAGAGGGAAAATTCTAGCAAAATATTAATATTGGTTCTATATGTCCGTTTCATTTTTGGTGGCATCAGACAGCAGTAGTATGAAGCAATATGGAAACATAATTCCATCTTACTTTTTTCAAGGATGGTTATGTACTTGGATACTAATTATCATATCCTTTTGTCAGGTTAGTCGAGAGTATGTACGTTGAAGGGGGCACAGGTTCTATGAGGTTATAAGATCATAGTTTATTAAAGTACCTGTTAAAATAGACCTAGTGATGCAACATTGCGGTGATGGGACTGAGGTTAGAACTTGGCTGACAACGTGGGACTCTTTTATTTTTTATTTTTTGGACGCTCTCTAAGAGTGAGAGACAAGTGGTAGATGCATCCACGCAGATGTGGCAACAATACTCCATGCATGGGTGAATGGTGGCTTTGTAAAATATAAGATATTCTCTGATGTCAGTAATTTTCTAGCATGCTAGAGAGAGAGAGAGAGAGAGAGAGAGAGAGAGAGAGAGAGAGAGACCATCTCCTATGCAGCAGCCTTCAGTGTATTTGTTCCAATTCATGTTACCTGTGAATGATAAGCCGAGGAGTGTTATTGGTCATGTCATTTTTTTCTTCTTTTTTCTTCTTTTCTTTCTTCTTTATTAATTCCTTTGTCTCTTTTCTTTTTTTTATTGTTTCTTTATTCCAGCCGAACCGTTCAGTATAAAACATTACCAGCAAGTTTGCGATTATTACCTTCAGTAAATAACACCCTATATAATTGTATATATTTATTGCGATAAGTCTCCTTTAGAAATCACACTCTATAATTAATTGTTAAATCCTGACTCTCAAACGTTTACATGGCGAAACGAAACCTATAATTACGAGTCTATTTAAGTTTGATACAAGCAATGAATACGAGAAACACGGACCACCTGTCGACATTGTGAACTTTAATCCACTTTATATATACAAATGTATTATAAATAAAGAGATTATTAATTTGACACGGAGATATGTGGGCATCCATATTAGACATGTAAGAAAGGAGTATTTTTTGACATGGTTTCTCTGTAAAAATCTACTAAAAAGCAATTATCGAACCAATAAGAAGTGTTCACTGATTACTAAGTGAGGAATTGCCTTTATAAGTTTAAATTCCTGTACAAAAATGTCTGGGAACTTATTTAAGGCACCTCGTATAAAGAGCAAAGGTTTGTGTGTATATATGCATGTTTATATGTTCGGCTAAAATTTAAAAAAAAATACAAAATAAATACTCATAAACTTAATATTTTTATAATCGAAATGTCCGTGAATAAATATCTAAGATTTAGATAAAAAATATTTATTCGTTTGTCTTTAACTTGGGCAGATGCTGTCAGGAACGATCGTTTATCCTGTTTATGCCCTGGTGAATCTATAAAAATAAGTTATGCATGTGTATGTCAAGAAAGAGGAATTGGCTGAGCAGCATGGAAAATAAGGGGTACTAGAGGGAGGGAAAAGTTAAAATAGAAGGATAGAAGTTTTATCAGAAATATGTTACACTTTTGCCTCGGACAACGCCGGGTATTCCTGCTAGTCTAGTATAAAAAAAACAAGGTATAAAACAAAAAATCAAATGTTAGGTTGAATTTTTCATTTTTTTCTCTTAAGTGATACAATTAACTGGTTTCCGCTAAATCACTGAAGTTAAGCAACATTGAACCTGGTCAGTACAAAATGGGTGACCATTTGGGACTTCCAGGTGCTGTATATGCTCTCTGCTTATCTCGGCATTGCTTTCAGTCGTCTTGGACTTCTTGTCACTGGACTCAAACAGTGCCGAGTCAGGAGAGGTGTGGTTAGGCATTGTGCGACCCTTGCCTCACAGTTACAGGCGCAACTGCGCCTACATCGAGTATCCTTCGTCTTTTGAAACTGAACGGAGGCATCGATCGATATATATATATATATATATATATATATATATATATATATATATATATATATATATATATATATATACCTTCTTTAATTGTGGTTACAAATATGCTTAAAATAATCAACCAAAACTGAGCAAAATATATTGCATTGTGGGAAAGGCGAGGATTGTAGGTAAAATAAACAAAAAAAAACTGCGCACGTATCAGATTTTAAGGTTGAAAATCCGAAGTTTGAATGTTTAATTTTTCATCTTTTGTGTATTGAAGTGAAATTCGTTGAATATGTTAATAATAATTATTTTTCAGATTAGCAAAAAACACAAACATTTTCATTATTTTTACAAAAAAAAAAAACGATACTTTTAAATCTTTGAATAATAAATTAATATTTTTTTCAGTGAGTCCAATATTGTTAATATACTATTAAAAAGGAAATGCTTTGAAGAATCGATACAATTTTTTTTTTTTTTTAAATCGATGAATAACTGCGCATTTTGCTAAATTACGAGAATTTTAAGGAATGGCGAAAAATAAGGCACGTGAGTTTGCGGAAGATGCGACTCATGATGAAAGATAACGGGTTTTCGTCTTATCTTTTCGTGCATGAGTTTATCTCGAACGTGTTATAAAACAGGGGCAGTTTATTTCTGATAATAGTCGTATCTATAAAATCATCTCCTAAGACTATTTTATATTGGTGCGTATGTTCTCACCTTCCACCTATTTTGTTAAACGGGGTAAAGCTATATAAGCAAGAATACAAAATATATTACTTCCTGTGATTAATTGTTTCTCCTTTCTATCGTTCACCAATGGCTATACACCTTTTGAGCATTGTTATGAAAGACTGGCTCGTCATAAAACAAACTGACTCAAATATTATGGCATCGTATATATTGGTGAAACTCAATGTGGCCAAGAGAAAAGATTCAATGAACATAAATTGATATAAAAAATAACAATTCCTTGAATGCATTATTCTCTCGTTCATTGCAGCATGATCATTCCTTTAATTTCAAACAAGCAAAAATCGTTAAATTTATTTTACATAAATCTTGATGAAGACTTATTGAATCGCAAATTCAAATACAATCTTACAGCGCGGAAGTTTTTTTGTTTTTTTTACAATTTATTGCCTTTAACAAATAAACTCATATTAAAAAAACATGAATAAATTAGTTAATAAGTTAATAAAGATGCACTCATTTCATTTCAATTACATATGAACATTTGAATTATATTTTATTTTTTGTCTAAGAATAAACATAAATTGTATCATATCTTTATAAATATCTAAACGGTTATATATTGTGAAACATCACTCTTATGCCAAAACATACTATTGGCAAATGGTAACGACTTTTTTCGTTCTGAAATAGAACAAAGACATTCTTTACACATTAAGTATATTTTCATGTATATATATATATATATGAATATATATATATATATGAAAATATTTTCATGTATATATATATATATATGAATATATATATATATATATATGAAAATATACTTAATGTGTAAAGAATATATATATATATATATATATATATATATATATATATATATATATAATTAAATAATGATTATTCTTTATACCTACAGACATTAGTGTTTATGGCTTACTACATCAGTGTAGGGGTGACAACTCCTGCCGGTCATGAGGATCGAACCTAGCAACGAATCCACCTTTTGCTCCATTTGCTAAGCCCCAGAACCATCACACAATTGCCATGGGAATAAAGGAAATAAAGAACTCGGGTAAATACATTAGACAATCTAGAGTATTCGAACGAGTGGAAGCCGTGATTTATATACACAGTGGCATCTCAATTACCAAGGGAAGAATCAGTTCATAATCATTTCTACGTTATATTACAGCGAATCACACACACACACACACACACATACACACACACACACACACACACACACACGCACACACACAATCTGTATTTTTCTTTTAAGAATATCCCCTTGAATAACACAGACAGTTCATATATACTCATTCTGATTTGTCTGGTTTGGATCCTTTCCAACATTCTAATTAATTTTCTTGCTTCAGGCAAGAACTAGCTGATGTAGTTGCCATAGTCACTGTAGACATAAGTAATTTCGATTCCATCTTGTTTATTTATTATCAGGGACAAATAACCCGAACTGATGTGGTACTATTTATAATTTGTCGTTTTCTATTATAAATTTTGTTTATGCTATTAGTAAGCACACCACAAACACGATCCATTTTGTAGTGTATAGATAGACGGACAGGTTCTGAAAAACCGGGAAGGACACAGAATAATTAACTGCGTTTTTGTGTAAGGGAATATTCTTAGCGTGAAAGCGTTCACATGAAAACTCCCAAATGATAAAAGAAACTGCGTCTTTTGTCTCGTAAAAATGACGGATAAATAAATGTTTGATTTGTCATGGGAAACTATTAAGATTATTACAAAACATTCAGGAATGTGCAAGATTATTTAAACGCGACGCATATTTTCAGTACCCTTTGCTTTCTTTGCTCAATGTATATCATTGCAGATTATGAGATCGGATATACTTTGGAGCAGGATTTTCCAAATTGGGCTCCACGGAGTCCTGTGGCTCCGTTAGCAAGCAATTTCTTAAATATGACCAAATGCTTTATATGGGAAAATGAAATGGCTGCAGACATTAAATTGTTGATCTTTTTTTACCGGAAAGAAATATGATACATAACTACAGATGTAAAAGTAAATAAAATATAAATTAACAAAAAATGCATAAAATTTTTATTAATCAAGAATAAAAAAAAATGGTTGATAACATTATCCTTAGTTAGTATTAAAATTCAAAATTAATGCTTATTTTTTAGTGCTCCGTAAAAAACCTTTGCCCTGCTCAGGGGCTCTATGGTGTCCTGAAGTTTGAAAACCCCTGGTTTGGAGGTGCCCTTTTTATGTGTTTTTAATTTGAGGAAAACATTTTTGAAAGGCCCGGTTTCAGAGAAAAATTTTTGGTGATACTTTTTTAGATTTGTTTTTTTTTTTTCAGATGCGAGAGGGTTAAGGTTGGGTTAGACTAATGCTTAGGGGGCGATAAAAATGTTAGCTGATTAAACAAGCAAAAATAATGAGTTCTAAAAGCATAAATTCACAAAAACGATATTTTATATACATATATATTTATTTATTTAAAATACAGGTTTACACCAATAAGATTTGGTTGGTTGTTTTTGTTTTATGGTGTATAAACCCTTTTCAGGTTATTTAATGCGGAATCCAGTGATTTTGAGAAAAATAATTTTAATAGAACATTTGTTTTTTCAAGTCGGTTTCTATTTGACCCATAGTTGGGACTCTAACAGGTACTACCACCCTGGGTTAGAGTGGACATAGGATAATGGCAATTAAGGCGTGGCTCCACACTTCCGAAAGCCCGCATGCTGAAACTTCACCATCGGATATAGTTTAAGGTCATATCCAGGATTGATACCTTGCGAATCAAAGTGTATTCTTTTCCTGAAATATCGAAGAAAAAAGCTAAATGGAGGCCATCTAGAACATATGCTGTAGAACGGAGAAAAAAAGCCAAAGACCCATGTGATTTGATGTGATGTTTTGAATATAATAAACTAGTTATGACCAAAGTTTCATTTCATTCGGGTAAAACACTAAGAAACGGGGCCTAATTATAGTTGGCGCCTGTTTTTTTTTTTTGTTTTGTTTTTTTTGGTCACCCTGTATGAGTTGATAATTTAAGGGTTGTTAATTTATTCGCGGGTCTGAAAATCGTAATAAAAATTAATAATACGTAATCCGTCTGGAAAATCGACCCCCTTACTAAATCTATGCCAGTTTTTGGTCAAATAATAAATAATATTTTCTAAATTTTAGATATTATTCATCCCGGTCATCGTCCATTAAGAAAATACCAACTTTGTGGAATTTGTTTTGTCGTTTTGTAGTTTTAGTCGGTCACCCAAACATATACACCGGAGAGGATGTCACATATAAGTACCTCAGTATAGAAGAAAATGTGGAACATGAAAATTAGACATAATGTGGAACAAGAATACACACCACGCCTAAAAAAGATCTTCAAATCCGAATTTAACCCCCAAACAAAATAACTGTCATACATCAGCTTACAATCCCGGTCATCTCATATCGTATTATTGATTGGCCTCAATGCAGTATTAATAGGCTAGATACAAAGACCAGGAAATTCCTAAATTTACATAAAATAATATATCGAAACCAATGTATGGAGAGGATATTTCTGATCACGAAAAGAAAGGGGGCCTTACTGAAATAAACCATGCATATCGAGCCATCATAGTAAGCATGGGGCAATACATCAAAAGTTCAATAAATATGAAAATGGAAATAGTGAAGAACTACCATGAACGTCTACCCCAACAAATCTCAATCACAAAGCTTGCTGAAAACTTTGGGGGTGTCATACTGGAAAATACCGCTGAGGTATATGATGAACCAGCAACACAGATTGCAAGAAAAAAGAGAAAAAATGCACCGAAATCTAAATAGACACAAAAAACAAGGATGGAAACAACATAAAAGAGCAGGAAAGTTCCTAGAGGAGCTTAAACCGAAGTATATAGACACGGATGCTTTACTCCAATGGCTCACGAGTGGGGAACTTCCATTTGATGAAGAAAGACTCATTGTAGCCGGTCAAGATCAGAGCTTACTCATAAATTAAAAAAAATGGCTGGCCTACAAGCAAATGGCCAATGCCGGTTTTGCCACTCAGCAATTGAGAGCCCAAATCATCTAATATCTGAATTGGCAGATGGTTTTTACACTGTCCATCACAACAAAGTTCGTAAATACCTCTATTGGAAGATCTGCGGAGAGATGCAACTTATCAGATCTACGAACATCTGGGAACATGAACCACCGCCGATAACATCAAACGGAAAAGTGACTGTGTTCTATAACCAAGACATAAAGGCGGGCAGATACATAAAAGACAAGGCCATCAAACCAAATATTGTTATATGGAACAAACCCGAAGGAACTGCGCTCATTATCGATGTCACAGTCCCAAATGACTGACTTAGTAAAGCTGAAAAAATAACAAAAATGATCGCTGAAAGAAATTAATATTATACCGGTTGTGATAGAAGCAACTGACCTAATAAAAAAGAATCTTAAAAAATACTAAGAAGCAAGCCCTGGAAAACCGAGTTGTAACGAGATAAACAAAAAAAATAGCAGACATAAAGGCAACAGCGTCTATTCTTAAAAGAGTCCTTGGATATAAATTTAAATTGCAATGGGATCAATGATAAAGCTCTTCGATTTCATAAAACTAACTGAAGTAAAAAAAAAAAATTAACTGTCCTTGATATTACGGACTAGCCTGGGTGCCCGGCGTTGCCCGGCGTTGCCCGGGTGTTTGTAGGTGTATGTTAAAAAGATGGTAGTAGACAGGCAGGCTTGAACCCGTACTGTGAAGAAGGAAAAGAATATGAACAAAGTGACGTCTTTGCTATTGCGTCCATCGCTAAGCTGGAATTTGCGAAGGTTTAAATTAAGGCTAGTCAATCGAAAAGAAAGGATGACTTTCGAAAATATGGGCGAAAAAAAGCGATTCCTGCTTGTAGAAAAGTGCCTAGTTAAAGGTGAAGGAATTAATGTTTTTAGCCAATTTTTTTATATTTGTCATCCGAAAGGTCAAGCTTCAATAGGATACAAATCTCGTGAAAATCCGTCGACTCTGTCGAAAGTTTTAAGCATACATACATACATACATACATACATACATACATACATATATGCATGCATACATACATACGTACATACACACATACATACATACATACATACGTACATACATATATACATACATTTAAATAGGCAGGTGAGATGTATATTATTGATTACGGCAATCAGTTGCCTTAGATATTTACTGTGATGTTTGGAAATATAAACCTTATCAACAAATAAAATATCAAATCTCTGTTTCGGTGTAATTTGTCTTTACTTCTGCTGAAATGCCCCGTTAAACAAAAATGCTGAAACATTTAGTTTTGTTTACAGAGAACGAACAACGTGACGTCCTTCAAGAATAGAACACGGATCCCTGAAGTGCGTTTTTACGTCCTTCCTACTGCAGGAAGATGTGGTACAAGGTCGGAAACTGAGGGAGAGTGAAGCGAGCACCCCTAGAGAAGGGACATTTTGGCTTAGTAAAAATCTCTTGGGTATTCCTCAGTGGGGACACCTCATGAAGTAAGTAATAGACTCATCCACCCCCGAAAGACAAAAGACAAAAATCTGGAATGGTGAACCTCCTAGAACTGCACAGGATCAAAGTCATACCTCAGTTAACAAGAAACAAGCCATCTGACAATGGCCTAAAACTTTTTATTACGCTTTTTCACTCTCAACAAGGTATATTACTACTTTGAACGTAAGGGGCTACTATTTGGGATCGTACCTAACAGGGGACTGTTGGGAGTTGAGCAGTGAGATGTCTGTTTACATTACATTTAAACTTCGAGAGGTTAGCATAGTCAAGGAAGCAGGAAACCGGGAGGGAATTTCAAATGACTTGTAATCCGAAGGAAGAAACTATTAGAGTAGAAGGGTTTCTGAAATCTAAGGACCTCTACAATGAAGAGGTGGTTTTTTGCTGCTTATCGTATTAGTCGCGAGTATATACGTCGAGGAGGCTTGGTGTAGGTTGATATCTTGTTGGCTCTGAAGCCGAGATAAATTCCTCGGCTCATCAGACAAATTACTTGACGTAATTATGAAATCGATCATCGGTGTTCAATTTACGCATAGTTTAGGCATGCGCAGTAGATTATTTACAAAATAAAAAAAACGAAGAAACTAAAAATGTCAAAAGTTTTACGTTTTTATTTAAACTTAATTTCATTCGATATCTCAAAAACGTTTACGTTTTAGACACTAAATGTTTACTGAATAACCAGCTAGAAATCCTGTTTGGGGTTAATTTAACTGCCAGCCGCCTGAAGCGCCCTTATTTGTATATAAATTTTCAAGCGACAATACACGTACGTTAAAAAGCGCTGGATCCCAATCTTTCTTTTCTTCTATTTTTTTGTTTGTTTGTTTGTTTGTTTTGTTCGCCGCATCCCTCAAGAATTTTTCTTCACACTTCACACCTTCTAAAATGAATATTATGTTCATGTATAATTTTGGCGAATTTCGACTTCATTTATTTTCATTTTGGGCACAAAAATACCGGAAATCACAAAATTCAGCTCCAGCCCTGACAACGAGTTTTTCCCGTTATAATTAAAATATTAATATATCACTTCTTTGTGATTATACAACTTGTCCTTGTTTTTGTATACGATATTAGTAATAACCTTACGTGGAATATACGATATTATTAATAATCTTACATGCAATATACGATATTATTATTAATCTTACGCGCAATATACGATATTATTATTAATCTTGCATGCAATCCAAAAAATTAAAATACAAACTACAAATCTCTTAATACTTTAATTAAGAATGAATTGGTATTGGAAAGAATCGGGAATCAAGAATTTAATTGTATCGGATTCGAAAAAATGCTGCAATCGTCTTATTACTACTCTCTCTATTTCTCTTTCTCTCTTTCTCTCTCTCTCTCTCTCTATATATATATATATATATATATATATATATATATATAATAGTAAGTTTTGAAAGTATATAAAATAAATTACGCGATCTTATTGGCTAGAAAAAATGGGTGTATGTATACCAAAGAATTTTATTGCCTGACGAGCAAATCAAGTATAACAGTTGTATATAAAAACACGAAAAAACATCAATTCCATGCAATAGCCTGACGAATCCGCCTGAAGATGAAACGCTGAAAATGCGGTGTAGCTTAATTGCCATATATATATTTACAAAGCTTGTTACCTAGCTTTACTTACGTATCTAACGCTGTCGAAGTAAATATGTAAATATTTACATGTAGATACATAACACACACACACACACACACACACACACACACACATATATATATATATATATATATATATATATATATTAGAGATTTAGAAGGCTGTCACAATGGGAGGAATAAAATATAGTCGTTGTTGGTAAGAGAAGACGAAAACAAGTGGCGATTTACAAATCAATAACTACATACATATATTTTATATATACATAATACAACTGAATAAGCACATACACATATGTTTGTATATACATATATTTATTCAGTTGTATTGTGTATATATAAAATATATGTATGTACTTATTGATTTGTAAATCGCCACTTGTTTTCGTTTTCTTTTACCAACAACGACTATATTTCATATTTCATTCCTCGCATTGTGATAGCCTTCTAAATCTCTACTACATACCTATCCCACCCACACAATGCTTCAAGCAAACTACATATTAATCATATATATATATATATATATATATATATATATTGTGTACAGAAAGTTGTTAGTTGAGACAGATCATTAGTACCGTCGGTTTCAAGCCTGATAATAAGGCGCGTTTAAGGTATCCTTATCAAGCTCTCTTCAGCCAATATTCGTCTATCTTATAACCGGAAGTGTGACGTATATATACCTCGCGAATTCACGTTCAAATCTCGTTTTGTTTAATCCCCCCCTTTTTTTAATATATATATATATATATATATATATATATATATATATATATATATATATATCGGATAATGTAATACCTAATTTTCAACTTTGAATTATTTAAATTAAAGATCTAATTTCGAAAAAATGTTTTCTTTATATGAATCGATTTTAATTTGAACCCCATTTAATTTTAAATTTTCTTTCCTTATGTATAAAAAACTTTAAAATCTGTATTGGTATCGGTTAAAAACTTAAAAATTCGTTTAATTATATCGAATTACATTTAAAAATTTCCAAAAATACGTTTTGATTTTAATTGAGCACTCTGCTGGAATTCTTTTT
>NC_136494.1:2251598-2276598 GCF_053919585.1 Euprymna scolopes | reverse complement strand
AACCAACAAATCTTCAGACTATAAAGCTTATACAAAAGTTGCGTCTGTAATCTTAGACGCAACTTTTGCATCAGCCATAGAGTACGTAAAATATGAAAGCTTCCTAAAATCGCAACCAAGCCGCATGATGACATTGGAGGCCCTACCATGTACACATGCTTTTCTCTTTCTTTTCTTTTTTCTCTTCTTTTTTTTTCTAATCATCTAATGTATCAAGGTTGATCCAACGGGTCAGTGGTCATCTAGTTCGTTTTTTTTTTTTTTTTTTTTTTTTTTCAAATACACAACACAATGCAACCAGTTTTGGAGAGTTTTAAAATGGCTGTTTTACTGATGACAAATTATTTTCCACGTTGGAGATTTTCCCCCTCCCTTTCTTTCTCTAACTCTTCTCTCCCCCCCCCCTCTCTTCTGTTTCCATTCTTCTCTCCCTTTTACTTCCCTCTTTCTTCTACTCCCTCCTCTCTTTTTCTTTTAATTTTCTCTATACTTTTTCTATCCTACTCTCTCTCCTCCTCCCTCTCTTACTCCCTATTTCTCTTTTCATTTTACCCCCTTCTTTTTTATATCTCCTTTTTTCTCCCTCTCTTTTAATTTCAACTTTTATTCCCTCTTTTTCTCACCATTTCTCTCTTCATTTTACGCGTCCTTCTCTTTTTCTATCTCTTCTTTTCCTTTCTCCTTTTCTTTTTTACTTTTTCTCTTCCCGTTCTATTCCTTTTTTTAGTCTCATCTTTCTCTTTTTCTCTCCCCTTCAGTCTTTTATATCCCTTTTTCTTTTCTTTCTTTGTCCTATAATTCTCTATTTCTTTCTTTCTCTTTTCCCTTCTCTCCTTTTCTCTGTCTCTACTCTTTCTTCTCTCCCTCTCTTCCTTTGTCATCCCCGTCTTCTATTCACACTTTTCTCCCCCCCTCCCACTCATTCTTTCTCCTTCCTTTCGGTCACCCTCTCTCTTTTGCTTTTATTCTCTTTCTCCGCCTCTCTCTCCCCTTTTCTCGTTTTTCCATTATCTCTCTCTCTCTCTCCATTAATTATCTTTACCTCTCTTTTCCTTTTCTCTTCTTTCTCCTTATTTCTCATTCTCTCAATTTTTTCAGCTCTTCCCTTTCTTCCTCTTTCACCTTCCCACTCTTTCTCTCTCCCTCTTTGTCTCTATCACCTTTTCTCTACCATTCCACGCTTCTCCTTCTCTATTTCTCTCTCTCTCCCTCTTTCTCGCCTCTTCCTTTTCCATCTTTCCCTTCACCCCCCCCCTCTCTCTCTCTCTCTCTAAAAACGCACTTCATGTGTCATATTTCATGATAGCGACATATTTATTATCTAATTATACCCTAATTACATCACGAAAAACGAAACGATAAATTAAAAAAAATTAAGAAATAAAAAAAAAATAAAACGCGCGTTCAACCCAACCAGACATTTCTAAATCCGGAATTGCATAGCCGCATTTATGAACTCTAAAAATACATTTTTGTTTGTTCAGACCGACAGCAAAAATTCCTTTTTTTTATAACTGAGATACTACGAGTTTCTCTCCCTAATTCCAACGAATTCCAAACGGTGAACGAGACCAAACTTGTATGAGAAGCCCCTTACTGTGAAATGAATGCCAGTTTGACTGACGGCATTTTTTAGGAAATTATTACCGTCTTAGAAGTCCGAGTGACGTTCATTTCTGGTCAAACGTCTGCATTAAGTCTCGGTTCTGTCATATCAACCGTTCGTGAGGACCAAGTAAATTTCAAAATGAGCATAATTTGTCGAAGACAGACGTAAAAAAAGATTATGAAAATTAGAAAATGGAAATTAGAACCTTAACAATATTTTGAATAAATATGATATATATATATATATATATATATATATATATATATATATATATATACTAGCGAAAGTACCCGTCGTTGACTGGGTTCAAAAACAGCCTACAGAAAATGGACTCTGATTTATGAAAGTATGATAGGTTATGAAAAGGAAGGGTTGTAAAGAGATTGCTGCGAATTTGGGGGTATCAAAACCAAAGTAAAATATGATGAAAGTAAAAATAAAATACATAAACCTCATAATTTAGTATACCATACCTGTTCACACTGAAACACTTATCACAATATTCTGTGGATCTATATAAAAATACCTTGTTAAACTTTGTGACAGGTGCGAATGAACACCCCATAACTTTATTATACCATATTTCTTCAAACTGAAACATAATTATCAAAGTATACTTACGCAGATAGATATCAAAAGTCTTTTTAAAGTGTGTGCCTATTTCCATTCTATGGGGGCCAGGCGCGAACGCAGACTCCACAATTTTATTATACCATCCCTATTTAAGATAAAACATACTTATCAAAGCAGTCTTATGTACATATATATGAAAAACACTTGTAAACGTGTTTTTTTTTTATTTTTATATTTTTTATTTCAATACTTTGTGGACCAGGTGCAAACGCAGACCCCACAATTTTAATGAACCACCGTTCTGCCAGATCAAACATACCCATTCCTGTGTCTCGATGCATCTATCATTATATGTAATCAGTTTTTTAAAATAATCAACCATATAGGAGCCTATTCGTTACCACACACACAGACATTCAACTTTATATATATATATATATATATATATATATATATATATATATATATATATA
Organism: Euprymna scolopes; assembly: GCF_053919585.1. Classification (NCBI taxonomy): domain Eukaryota; kingdom Metazoa; phylum Mollusca; class Cephalopoda; order Sepiida; family Sepiolidae; genus Euprymna; species Euprymna scolopes. The sequence goes on along the minus strand of NC_136494.1, from coordinate 2,273,943 downwards.
TATATATATATATATATATATACACTTGTGCCCGATATTATTCATACCCCTCGGATCTTTGAGATTTTTATAAGAATATTGCTCAAACCAGAATGGTAGACAATATTAAAGGGATTTCAAACAATAAATCAAGCATAAGCATTTAATTTAAACTCAACAAATAAATAAATTATGCAAGTTTGAAACATTATACAAAGAAAAACAATAATGGCACTAGTTCAAAATTATTCATACCTCTCTTACTAATAGTCAATAACATGCCCTTTATTCTTAATAACTGCTTGTAACCGTTTTGGATATTTATCAACAAGGTTTTTACAAGCATCAACACTGATTTTGACCATTCTTCAATGCAGTAGTTCTCCAAATCCCTCAAATTTCTAGGTTTCCGCTTTTTAACCTCAGTTTTCAATATGCGCCTGAGGTTTTCGATAGGGTTCAGGTCGGGATTCTGGCTAGGCCATTCCAAAACATTAATTTGATTATCCTCAAACCATTTCTTGACTATTATCGCAGTATGTTTTGGATCATTATCCTGTTGAAGGACCCAGTTTGGTCCTAAATGGAGCTTCTCCGCATCCTGTCTAATGTTTTTCTGGAGTATCTCCAAATATTGCTCCTTCTTCATGGTTCCATCTATCTTGACCAAACTACCTTGACTACTAGCCGAAAAGGAGCCCCAAAACATTAGGCTACCACCACCATGTTTCACCGTGGGTATGGTGTTCTTTGGGTTGTAAGCTTCTCCTTTCTTCCTCCAAACGTAAGAAGATTCCATATGGCCAAACAATTCAATTTTTGTTTCGTCAGTCCACAAAATACAAGAGAAAACGGACTCTGGAGAATTCACATGGGTCCTAGCAAACTTTAGACGTGCTGCAAGGTGTTTTCCGGTGTGCAATGGAGTCCTTCTTGGTCTTCTCCCTTTCAGACCATTTTCATGCAGAGTCCTTATCAATGTTTGCCTTGATATTTTTATGCCAGAAGACTCCAGATTTTCTAAAATATCCTTAGTAGTGGTGGTTGGATTTGCATTAACACTTCTTACAATATTCCTGGTGGCTCTAGCAGACAGTTTCCTTTTCCTTCCTCTACCAATCAAGTTGTTTGTTGTGTGGTGGCTCTGGAATTTTTTGATGATGCTCTGTACTGTTGCTGTAGGGACCTCAAATTTCTTAGAAATTTACGTGTAACCTAAACTATCCTTATGTGAATTCACAATTTTAGTCCTAAGATCATTACTAAGCTCTTTTTTCTTCCTCATTCTAATAATTTTTATTCTTTTATTGGTTTTCAGTTGATATCATTTTAATTTCTGAAAAATGCAAAAAACGAAATGAAATTAATCAAAGGTTGTATAAAAGCATTTAAAATAAGAATCAAACAGGAAACAAACAGTCAGAAACTCGATTAATACTGAAAAAATAAGGGGGTATGATTATTTTTGAACATTGCAGATTTTATAAATAGCTGTATATTTCTTTTATTACAAGTATCCCGAGATTTTAAAATGACGAAAATGATCAGAACAGGTTTATTAAGAATATGTATCAATATGGACGTAAACAATAAATTCTTACAAAGTTACACCTAATAAACTCAGTTTTCAAGGGGGGGTATGAATAATATCGGGCACAAGTGTATATATATATATATATATATATATATATATATATATATATAATGTTTTTGTTTTTGCGATACGTTTTGAATGAATTCAATTATTTTTTACGAAAGTGAATTTTTACCTAAATGCGAGTTGGGAATAATTTTCCCTTTTTCCAATTTCCAAATGGGGAGCAGCATGTATATTGTTTTTCAAATATTATTATCCACTGACACGTGTTCTGTCGTCCACGACTCATCAGAGTGATGAATTTATTCAGTAATGATAAAAATATATATGCAAATTAAGCTACACAGCTTTTTTCCGTACTTATATATATATATACACACATATATATGCATATTGTCAAACAATAAATTCTTAATTCGAATATGTGTCTATATGTTGTTTTTTTCAGTATTTTAATAAAACCACTAAACTTATATATTGCTCTATTCTTAAATATTTTCTCCTTTTTAGCTAGGATCGCCCTGAAAGTATTACTTCAAGTAATATTAATCAGGATCTTTCATCTGATTTCCAATCAGTGTCTTATCTCGATTATATATATATATATATATATATATATATATATATATATATATGCATAGATCATCGTATAACGATTACATCACTCTATGACTGACCTAAATGAACATTTAAAATTAAAATGTTTAAATTCGACGTTATTTCACGCGGTTAATGGTAGCCGAATAGATTAGGTCTTCGCTAAACCGAGACAGAGATGCGGGGTTCGAATCGTTCGACTAGTATTAATCGTGACACCCTGTACTGAAGATTCCCGAAAGGATGAAACACTAGTGTCTGTAGGTATTTAATTATTATAGTAAAAAGATAATTATATATATGTATATATACATATATATATATATATATATATATATATATATATATATATATATATATGTCTGTGCGCATGTATATAAAGATTTTTTGTTGTTGTTGTTTTCAGTTGGAAACTTCCGGAGTTCTTTTCGCATGGTCTATCTATATATTTGTGAGCAATTCTGTTTGGGCGGTCGGTAATTCACACCTGTGCTTTACTTTAAAGACTTTTTGAGTCATTCTTCAGAAAATGAGAATTTGTTGCATGAGACGTTGAGAAAATTATTTTAACCCGAAATATTTGGAGAAATCTAAAAAAAAAAAGAAGAAATTTCGGCTACCTTTCTGCTGAGGTGAACTTCAGAAACAAATGTTTTGTCTGCGATAAGGAGGACTGCATATCAATAAACAGAGTTAGCTTTACGATCGATTCTCTTAGTTCAACAAAGTAGGAACTGCCCCAAACAATCCGGTTCTTTTTTGTAGGGATAAAGTATGGACGGGCTTAGTTTTTGAAGTGTCTTCCTCCCAGGAATTACTTTCTCTTTCGGGAAGATTTTTTATTACATTTTCACCCCAAACAAGATACATTACTACTTTAATGTAGGGGACTACTATCAGTAGTACTTCTGTTCTCGATGTTTGTCTTTACCAATATGGCCTGCAAAAAAAAAAAAAAAAAAAAAATAGCTTGACTGCTCGATCGGCATCTCCCAGTAAGAGTGCCTCAGACAATTAACAATAAACTAACCCCTACCCAAAGCCTGCAAGTTTGAACCTCCTAGGACTACAAAGGACTATATATCTCGACCAACAGTAGACAAGCCACCACGTTCATGTGCTGTTCTAGAAGGTCCATCCTCCCAGGCTTTTCCCTCTCCCTCTTAGAAGTGATCAGTTTATTGCTAATCGCCTGTTGCGCTCTACTGGCGGAATTCTGGCGGGGCTGCTTAGGCCTTTTTTGTAAACTAGAGTGCTTCTTTTCTATGGGGCTGGCTTTTCAGATCCCACTTTCTGACCCTTGTCTCACATTACCCCGACATTGGAAGGTGATAAATATCAACAATGACAATTGGGATCGAAGAAAAACCTCAGTTTGGCAACCGTTTCTTAGAAAAGAGACGTTACTAGTCTTCTTTTTCTTTTTTTTTCTTTTTTTACTCTATCCTTGTTTCTATAGAAGAGTCTTGATAGACCTCCAATCTTATAAGACATTCAGAGTAAAGACTTGTCATTCTACCACAACTTAAAATGATTTTTTGTTTCTTACTCTGTGTGCGTGGTGTCAGACGAAATTTTCATGAAAAGAGTCAACAAGAACTTTTCTCCCGTGGAACCTATTACCAAGAGACTGCTGCCTTGCAGAACATAACAAGTTCGCCTTCATATAAACTGTCATTACGTGACTACCATAAATGGTCTTTTTAATGCTTATTCCTTTAAGTTTTTTTAAATCCTCTTATAATATTCTTCATCACTAAGCCGAAAATCCATCTTTTTAACTCTAATCCTCAAATTGATTTTAGCATTGGCAAGTAGTGTGCCATTTTAAAAAAAAAGTATTTTTTTTTTTTACTTTAATGTGACATTTAGTTTGTTACAGAGATTATTGTTTGTGTTTCTACGTAATTCGTAAAATGACACGTAAAGTATTCGAGTAATATGAATTTCAAGAAACAAGCTGCTTCCGCAGTCTAGCACCCATATGAAAAAAGTTAACTCTTAACTGTAACGTACGGAAAAGTTAGTAAAACAGAAAATTACATAAAATCATTGAGTAATTTTTTTTAAATTGTCCGATATAAATCGATGCATATAATATCAATAACCATGGCGTTTAAAAGAAAACCGTGACGGACAAACCAATCGATACACCAAATTTCTCAAAAATGCAAAGGAAACAAAGCCGAAACCTTTCTACGTTTTAGCGCATTGTTTTCTTCATACCCCCCCCTCTTTAACCCACCCAATCTCAGCACAAGAAGTGTCTTGTTTAGTTAATCTACTACTTAGTGGAATTGATAAGCCCGTCATCTCATAGGATTACTTAGCGGATACAAGCCATCTCCAGGTGGCATATTACAGTTTGTCCTGTTATATCCGGTGTCAGTACCGAGAAACGAACTCTAACTCGACTTTGCAACAGTTTCCACCCAAAAATATTTCTTTCGAGAATTTAGAAGTTAACCCGTGATTTTTTAACATGTTCTATTAACTACTTGTACTTTAATATATATATATATATGTGTGTGTGTGTGTGTGTGTGTGTGTGTGTGTGTGTGTGTATATATATATATATATATATATATATATATATATATATATAGGACAACAAGAGAATGAAATGAAGACACAAAACTATATATAGGTAGATATAGAATGGATCATTTATTAAATAATGGAATACAGGCAAAATTTGGGGGATAGAAGGGACTCTTTATGCCAGGGCATTTCGAAGCCTAACGCCTCTCATCAGAAGAGTAGAGAAGGTGCTAGGTAGCATGGTGGGGATGCGGCGTCTAGCGTAAGGTTCGTTAGGGATGAAAAAGATTAAGAGGAATTATAGAGAGTTGAGGGAAGCTTTAATGAATTCTAAATAAATAAGGAGAAGCTTATTATATATAGTATGATATATAAGAATATAAAATTGTTATATACATATATATATACATACACATATATATACATATATATGTGTGTGTGTGTGTGTGTGTGTGTGTGTGTGTGTGTGTAAGAACAAGTAGTTAATAAAACATGTTAAAAAACACTTTGAAAAGTGTTAAAACATATTTGATTTTAAAAAGGAAGCACAAAATAAGTGGATAGTCCTTAATCCGCGGAGTTTCGAAGAAATACTTTCCTTCTCATCAGAGGGTAGGATTTAGCAAAATGCAGGATCGGATTTTGCTTGCAAAAGTATTTGATGAAACTACATGTAAGTCATAGAAAATAAGGGGAAGAAAAAGGTGATTTCATGTGATTTATGTATGTATGTACGTATGTATGTATGCATGTATGTATGTATGCATGCCTGTATGTATGTATGTATGTATGTATGTATATGCATGTGTATGTATTCATATATATATATATATATATATATATATATATATATATATATATATATATATATATATATATGGCGTGTAATAGTTGTTGGTTGTATAGATTGTGTTCCTATATATAAATCTAATGAAACCGTCGTGATTATTAAAGAGTGTTCAATGGAGGACAGAGCTGGTATATAGTTTATTTATTATACAAACATTATTGGGTACACATGTGCATACATGTTTCAGTGGAATCTCAATTCAAAGAAACCCTCTTTTCAGACCCAAAAAAGGGACATTATTCGCTTAATATCAAAGTATTATTGGTTACATATGTGCATACATGTTTCAGTGGAATTTCACTTCAAAGAGACCCCATCATCAGACTGCAAAAAAGGATGATATTGCACATATGTAACAAACAAAATATATATATATATATATATATATACTTTCTATTTGTTTTTACATAAGCAATATGTCGTCACACATTCATGAGCATGTTTCGGTCAGTTAGTTACTAACAACTAGAGACCTCTTCAATCGATACAGCTTATACTAAAGCAAACGTTGCTTTCATATAAGCTGAAGAGGTCTCTAGTTGCTAGTAACTAGCTGACCGAAACATGCTCATGAATGTGTAGCGACTTATGTAAAAACAAATAGAAAGTATATCTTGCCCTACTTCGGTATTGAGCAGTTTTGAAAATATATATGGCGATTAAGTATCATAGAATTTTTCGCTTTATCCGCGTGAGGATCCGTAAGGTAATTGCATGTACTCGATGATTCCACGTGTTTTTTATATATTCCAGTGCTACTCGGTTTGCTAGTCAGTTAATAAGATTCTTTGTTATTGATACGCCCATATATCGTAGCAAATCGGCGCGCGTTTACCCGTGTGTGTCTGTAAGAAGCCAGAAGATTTTTTAACTAGCTTACTTTAGTCTGACAAGGTATATATATATATATATATATATATATATATATATATATATATATATATATGCATATATATATATATATATATATATATATATATATATATATATGCATATGCAAATAAATATACATTGGTCTTTATTATAGACTTGTAGGATAATTTTTTAGAAGTGCGGAAACAATCTAAATTTCTATGCCAAATTTGACTTATTGCTCCACGGTTCGTGTAACCTAATAAGCGAACAAGGCGTTAACAGTTCTCGTTACAAGTGTTTGAGAAAATCTCCAACCTCTCACAGTCGGCGATGGAGTTTGATTTTTATCAGAACGCAATCCTATCGCTGTGGTTTGTTTGTTTGCCTGGGTGTACGTGCGTCTGTCCGTGTTTGGTAACTTTATTTATCTTAGATGCGTCCATGATTCTGTCTGGGTTTTCATCTTTCCGTTTGTAAGATCTACGTTTGAAATGTAGCAATTTTGAATCTGTGTGTGTTCGATAGAAATAGTCCCTACGACGTGATGATTAATGGAGAAAATTTACATCAGAAGTTAAAGTTAGAGAATTAAGTTCACGTCTCAGAAAATAACGTCATAACAGGAAGTCGACGTGACAAGTAAATTAAGTAAAAGGGCAATTTTCTATTAAAAGTTATTTAAATTGGACAGGGTTCAAAAGAGAAGCGCCAACCTGGTAGATCCCAAACTGTCAGCTAGGCTTCAACCTCAGTCCCATCGATGAAATATTGCATCCCTCTGCCTGTTTTACAAGTTTGTTAATGGTAGGTGCTCCGACGATATACAAGCTCTTGTACCCCTCGACGTAAATACCCCCGACAAACCCGACAATAAGCAAACTCCCACCCTATACAGTGGAGATCCCCAGACACCAGAAATCCTTCTACTCTGTTTTTATTTTTACCCAGAACTACTAGATTTTAGAATACCATTCCGAGTTCCTGCTTCCCTTACTGTACTGACATGCAGAAATCCAAGTGTAGTGTAAACAGATATCTTGCTGCTCAACTCCCTACATAGCATCCCTGCAATCTGTGTCCCAGATAGTAGCCCCTACATCAAAATGGCACTATGCCTTGTTTGGGATGAAAATGCAATGAAAAATAGAAAAAGAAGCTTACGTGTCATGAAGATATATTGCTAACAGGAAGTGCTGAGTGACACGTAGAAAGGAGTATAATTAGAATTTATCTTTAGGTGTCGATTTGAGCGGATTCAGATGTATTATTCAGTGATGATAAGCAGACAAACAGAAGCTTGTATAACCTATCGTTTCTCTGTTGTATACTTCGCATGATATAATTAAATTTGAATAGAGAACATACAAGCCGTTATCTTCTTTGTCTCTAGTAATATAGTTAGATGTGTTTGGGTGTACGATATTCTACCTTCAACTATTGTGACCTACACGTTGTAGTAGTCTACGTCGCAAACGAACATAGGACAAGGAATAACTGAACTTCTTTTTAACAACAACATTTATTTCCGGGTATTTTACCGAATAAACCGTGATCTCAAACGTGATCTCGAACGTGATCTCGAACGTGCTTTAAAACGTGCTATCAAAGGTCATGTACGTCTCATGTGATCGTCCTTTCTTTTTCCGATGACGTAATTTCGCATGCATTTGCATACGCGCGCCCGCGGCCTATTACACTATTCAGCACATTATTATGAATTGTGGAAAACAATTGCCAGGTATAACGTACCGTGAGGTGGTTCATATTTTATTTTATTCAGTTTTACGCAAGGAGGTTAAAAAAGAAACCGGAAGCCCTACGTAGAAATTTACATAGCTCGTATTGTTGTGACATTTTAATACTACGCATGAGGCGTCACTTAATAAATATTCCTCCAATTCCAATCAGCTAACCAGCTCTTCCGATGAACTTGTCTACACTATGATTTACCATATTTTGACAGTCTTTTAACATTCTTCATATTCACTTCCATCCATCTCTCCAGTTAGATAGATAGATAAATAGATCGACACTTTCTTGTGTTCGACCTACTGCATAAAATGCGTCTCCAACTTGAAACTAAACTCAAACTGGTCTGTTCTGTCAATATATGACCTTTCTTTGTTAGTTGACTCTCTAAAATCACATAACCAGGTCAGTCCTTATTCCAGGTGAATTGATTTGATAATTAAATTCTATTTTTTATTTTTCTAAATTTCCAAAGTTATTATATAAATATTTAAGTTAATATACTATTATTCTAAAATACATAATTCGTTTCGGTCCTGGATATGACCTTAAACTATATCCGATGGTGAGGCCCCAGCTTGCGGGTTCTGGGGAGTGTGGAGCCACCCTTTAATTGCCATTGCTCCCAGGTCCACTCTGACCCGGAGTGATAGTACTTGTTAGGGTCCCAACTATGAGTTAAATAGAAACTGACTTGCAAAAAACAAATATATTCTATTAAAAAAATTTTCTTCAAAATCACCGGATTCGGCATTAAATAACCTGAAAAGGGTTGATATGCCGTAAAACAACCAACCTAATTCGTTTCAGTAACATTCCTTTTTTGTTCTTCAACCATTCTCTCTGATTATTTCGTATGTTATTAACAATCGCCAACTTTTGATTCAATTGGGTAACCCAGCGTTTTCCGGGATACCAATATACAACATTAGAGCCGACACCTTATGACCAGTGCATCGCTATGATCAGCACAAATTTTCAAATCTAGCAAGAAACCCGCTAAATTGGCAACACTGGAGCAGAGCCCTCCTCCCTGATGTTTGAGTATAATTGTTAACAGGCAATGTTCAGCAATAAGTAGTTTTATGTCATTGAGGTGGGTCTCTGCGCTGTTAATTCTTCGTGTCAGCCAAGAAGTGTTAAGGTCTGCTCAGTATTAGCAATCTCTCTAGCACATTCCGCAGCTCTAAAAAAATGGTTTCTTGTAACTGTTGACACTTTCAAGTGGGGATTAAGATAACATCTTTATAAGAATATGCATTCTTCTTTCGAGAAACGAATTCGATATTTAAAAAAAAAGAAAAAGAAAAGGATGGTGTATTTGACAAGCTGTTCTCAGTAATTTGTAGTGAGGAAAAAGTACCTCACTATTTTTTCTAGTTGTTAAAGTACAACACTTCCTATCCGTGGTAGAAACAGTGACACCGTGGTAGTGTCACAACAATCCAATTAACATATCTTCAGCGAAAATCCAAGAGAAGCCGCTATCACGACCCGTCGCCTTCTGATCGTTTCTGTTGTAAAGCAGTGTTGTCCCATAATAGTACGTAGCAAATTTTCTTGGGTGTTATTTTCACAACATTTCGGATGATGTAACCTTCGACCTTCTTCAGGTATATCTTTATCGAAACTAGGGAATCTTTTTGTCGAACTCGAGAATTTGCATGATTATTTATTTAATCCAAGGAGGTAACATGCTCTTGTTTCGTCAGCCATTACTGGATAGTCCACAAGGACCCGTGACGTAGTGGATAAAGTACTTGGTAATATTCAGTTGGAAGTTACACTATTCTGAGTGTAGAACGTTTTAATCCACAGTGCAGGTGACACCGAAAATACAATTTAGGGCTTCTCACTAGTCATGACTGACGAAACAAGTGTAATGTTGTGGACCAATCTGTATAACGTGGGCGGGGGCGTGTGTATATCTATTAGATTCATTATTGTCTAGTGTATGATTGTGTGCGAGTTTATACATGTGTGTGTTGTCTATGACCGTCTAGCGTTGTGATCGTCTTAACCGCGTTGTAATCTGTCATTGTCTGGTGTTAATGTGTGTTGATGAGTGTATGCATGTATTAACAGTTTATCGACAGGGTTTGAACAAAAGACGAACATTGTTGTTGATGGAAACACTAGCCAAAAACGCATTACCTGGAATCCTTCTTTCATGCGTACGAAAATCAAAAATGCGTTTCTTTGAAAAGTGAAAACGTCAAAGCTTGAATTATATATGAATATTTCATTTATTCCTGCTCAGTTCCTTTCCAGAGTTAGCACGCTTTGTAAGACTACATTTTGCTAAGTCGCCCCCTCTGACTTCCACGGGCTTCCGGTTCAAAAACCCCGTTCATTCGCTAACCCGTTGCGTATTATCAAACTGATCTCCTTCGTAAGTAAAACTCTACGTCTCAAAATCTATCTTTTCCATTAGGTCATCACTACAAGTAGATTAAAGATCCTTGCTGGTTTTTTTGTCACGTACCTTTGTTTATATCATGGTTAACTTAAATTCCATCTATCAAGTTAACATCAAGTTAACATCCCTAAGAACTATTAAATGTAAATATTTCAACATAACATAATTTTTCGTATCGATAACATTTTTCTATCTAGACAATTACAATCATAACAATCGATCGTTATAATGATCATCATAATAATCAAATATTCTACTTTCCAGTATTTTCCGGTAGACTAACATAACACAAGAGCATGCTATCCCCGTGAATGAAATGAAAGGTCCCGTTCGAAATTCCGTGCAGATTTTCGAATTCGACAAAAAGATTCCCCAGTTCAGCAAGATACACTTAAAGAAAACCGGAGGTTACATCGACTGAAACATTGTGAAAATAACACTTAAGATGAGAACAGTATAATGAATAAACAAAACTAACGGGATCTGGTGACTCATTCATATGTAATATATTCCACAGGTGACTCATTCATATGTAATATATTGATGTTGGCAATCTGTGGATGTTCAGCGTAAATGGAGACTCCCTGATATTATTGTAGCTCTTGTTAAAACTGCAAAAGTATTTATCTAAACTATCAGGAACGTCCGGCAAACCTCGGTCGTAAAGTACGCTTAAATATGATATTTTAATTCTTGCAGATTTCGGATTTCGAATATATTATTATAGAGTTAATGTTCTATCGATTTTTATATATTATAAAGTTGTGATTTCAAAACTAAAAAAATATATATTCAAATGACTTGAGTGCATCAGCTTGTATCAAAACCGAAAATTAAACTTACGAGCACACACACACACAGACACATACACACACACACACACACACACACATATATATATATATATATATATATATATATATATATATATATATATATATATATATATAAACATTTGAGTTCCTTCAGCTATACTCGAAACCGAAACCGAAGCCAAAACTTATGAAAATTTCTTGATAAAATTATCTATAAAACAATAGATTACTGGAGTGCCATCAGCTATAGTCGAAACCGAAACCAAAACTTATGAAGAATTCTTAGTAAAATTATATAGAAAAAAAACAAAGGACTTAAATGGCATAAACTATAATCAAAACCGAAACCAGAACTTATGAAGAATTCTTGGTAAAATTATTTATTACAAGAAATGGAAGTCCATAACAATTAAACAACAGTCACTCGGATGTAAATGGCACACACAAAATAAATAACACACTATTCTATTTATATATAGATTATACAGACTCTTCATAATGTAAAAGAATTTCAAAATAAATGAGCTAGTCAATATCTTTTATCATATAAATTGTTAGTATAGGAACTCTTTAACGTAAAGAGAACTCTTTTCGATTCGCTAAAAATAAGCTAACGCTAAGTAAATGTTACTTAAGCTAATAATCGTAATTGAATTCAAAATTGTTTACTCGAATTATTTGAGAATTACAAATAAACTTTATTCTACGTGTAAAACGCAATTTGAAATAAATATATTAGATTGGTGCAAAAATAATGTCGTTTTTTGACTCGAAGTTGAACGGCAAAAAACGACATTTTTTTTTTTTGCACCAACCTAATAATTTTTCTGGCTTTGTAGAGTGTACCTATTTACTATGCCTCCCCACGGGACAGAGTTAGACACCAGGGTCGTTTTTTAACGTGGAGAAAAGGTACAAAAATAAAAATTGTCTCAGTCGTGAAGGATTTCTCCTCCACCGAAAGAGAACAAGAAATAGAAGTGCAGCATCTGAAGAACAGATACTACACTTTGATCTTGTCCCGAAGGCCAAGAAAGCGACTTTGTAGAGTGTAATCACCATATGAATCCAAAAATTGGCATTGGTTATCCCGATACTTTTTCTAATCTAGACAGACATCGGATACCACGAGAAGGTTGTCAGCATCCTATATGAAACGATTTTTGTGAAACAAACTGGATTCAAACTTGGAACAGCCAGGTCGTCAGTTCGTGTCGTTAACCACTTAACCACCGTCAGTCCCAGAGTGCAATTAATATTAAATATCATAAAATAAATCTAATAGGGTGTAATTAAAATGAACATTATTCTATAGAAGTCATAGAAAGCAATTAATAATACATATATTTCTATCGACCTCGTGGAAAGCAATTAAAATTTGCATAATAATATAGTTTCTCTTGAAAGCAATTAAAATTTGCATAATAATATAGTTTCTCTTGAAAGCAATTAAAATTTGCATAATAATATAGTTTCTCTTGAAAGCAATTAAAATTTGCATAATAATATAGTTTCTCTTGAAAGCAATTACGAATATATATAAACTATGTAATAATTAAAAATAAGCATCTTTGTACAGAACCCTGATAAGACTATTAAAGTAATTCTATATACTGCCTAGAAAGCAATTATTAATAAGGAAAATTATAAAGTCATCGTAGAAGCCAATTATTAATAAACATAAGCATATAGACCTTCTACAAAGCAATCTATAAATATAAAAGCGAAAATATATGTATGTATGTGTGTGTGTTTGCTTTTTCTGTATGTCTACAAAAGGCTTTTTTCAGAGAAGCGGTCGGTCGGTTCACAACATTTTAAAACTTTTTATATCACATATAGATCGTAATATCTCAGAGTTAATAATGAAGCTCGCCTGTCTATTTAATTTGCTCGACTTCGGGAAGATAAATATTCAACATTTGTCGCTCGCCGCATGTGGGTTAGTCTTTTTCCTATAACATCTTGGGAAGCGGTCCCGCAGTAAATGAAATACTATCCCGCAGTCAAACTTGACCTCATTAAGTCATTAAAACGTGCACCTGCCAAATCCAAGTAATTAAATAAATTCAAACGTGTTTCCGTTAGCATGTCGCGGTGGGGCAATGGTTAATTTCGCACGTTTTTTATTTTTTCACACTTTAATTTACAACTTTGCCTCAAGGGGTCGGGTTCGATCCTCATACTTACCTACCAAAACATTTTTTATTTTAACCCCACCCCCCCGGAGTTTTCACACACACCTCCAAACACCCGGGCAACGCCGGGTACCGCTCGCTAGTCTAATATATAAAAGGCTATATGTCTGTCTGTCTCTATATTTTCAAACTCTATCTCTTCCGAAACTAAAAGTCACATAGCAGCGACAGAGGCCTCAAATGATTTAATTTTTTATGGACCATTCTTTTATAGGTCTTTGGCCGATTTAAATAGATTTTAAGGGGTCAAAAATGGGTCCAAATTGAAAAAAAGCATTATACATTTTGTACATTCATCTTAGTTTATTTTCAATTTTTAATTTTTAATTAGTTCATATGCGTTTCATGTTGGTACTGTGGTAACGTCACCAGCTTTTAATGCTACAGTTTCAATTTTAGCAGATAGCACCCAAATACTTTTTTTTTTACTTTTAAAATCACGATTATAATAATATATACGAAATCTGGACAAATTAAAATATTATATTTAAGCGTATTTTTTGACTGGGCAAACACTCCCTCTAGTTAACAATAAGAAAAATTATCGCCCTAGTAGAAGCTGATCATTAATGAACATAATTACATAGTCTGATAGTAAACACCTAATAACAAATATTATGTCATAGATCTCTTAGTAGGCAGTTTATAATGAATGAACACCACACTATATTCCTGCTAAATTGCAATTAAAAATAAACCTTAATATATAGCTCTCCTAGTAATAAGTAATATCTCTTAATAAGAATCATCACTTTGTTGAACTCTAAGAAAGCAATCAAAAATAAGCACAATTATAGAGTTCTCCTTGCTGACAATAATATACGTTATTCTATAACTTCCTGGTAGGCAATTAATAATAAGCCCATTTTTACAGACCACCGTGAATTTAATTAAAATAAACATCATTCTAGTCCTGTTCGAAAGCAATTAATAATCCTCATCATCGTATGGACATCTGAGGAGGCAATTAAACAAAACTCAGTTATAGTAAAGATTGTTTACTCTTTTTGGATTTCGGTTTCTGCTCCGTAGATAGGACGACAGTGACAAGCAGATACGGTCCCTTATGATTAATGATTATCTTCTTTTTAGATAACGTGAAAGCCCCCCCCCCGTTTCTTTTATGGCGAGAATGGCTTTTTTGTCCGCTTATATATGTCTAATTATCCAGCTAAGTAGACAACAGAAACCGGAAGTAAAAAGAGTAGACAATCTTGACTATAACCCAAAATTCTATAGACCTCCCATAGCTTGAAGATCAGTTGAGCACATGCCATGAGAATATCGATGGAGCAGAGACAGACTTGCAACGTCGCTTCTGTGAGGAAAAAAGATCTCCGACATCGACGGACCTCTACAGTGAAGACGTGAGATTTTACCGCTTGTCGGTTAGTCAAGGTTATTTATGTTCATAGGATCACATTCAATTAAAATGCTTGTAAAACAAGCAGAGAGTTGAAACATTGAAGTGATGGGACAGAGCTTGGAACTTGGTTGACAGTGTGGGAACTATTACAGTGCAGCGTTTTTATTGGACTCTGAAAGAGACTAGTAGCTGATTTACTGTGGATTGATTTGATTAAGTGGTTTTATTTTTACAGCAAATCACCCATTTCTGGTGATTTAATGCCGAATCCAGTTTTTTTTTTTTTTTTTTTTTTTTTGAAGACGTATTTACGATTAAATGTCTTTATATCTTCAAATATTTATCTTTTTATTAAGATGATTTTTTTTTACATAGGCATCACTACTTATCAAGGCCCAGGGGCCACTCGAGGATAAGGGTTAATGAGTGCACAGTAGTCAATTGGACAATATAGTAATCGTTAGTAATGGAAATTCGGTAAATTTGTTAAGTGGAACGGCTCATCAAGAATTTGTTTACGTTGGACTTGAAGACAACCATATTGTAGTCAGCTGGAAAGCAGGAAAACAGAAGACAGTTCCACAGGTGTGCAGTTCTAAGAAAGAAACTTTGTTCATGGGATATACATTTAAGTTAAGGCACAGATAAAGAGTGAGGGAAATTATTGATAGTGTTTTCAGCTAGACGAGTGTTTCTCGTGAAAGTTTGGCGAGGGGGGACCGTGGATTGGAGCTCAGACGAGCACTTGCCATGAAAATAACGATAAGGTAGAGACAGACTCGCAACATCACTTCTGTGAGAAAGAGGTTGCAGGGAAAAGAACTTGGCATCCGCTACGAGGCAACAAAGTCTATTATGAACTTTATCAAATTGTTTTTCAATTGAAGAACATGATTGATATATGCAGAGGGGGAAAAAGCAATAATGTCAATGTTTGGCGCATTTTAGGTCAAGAAGCCAGTATTTTCAGACAGCCTGATATATATTTTTTTTGTAGTTTTTTATAAAGAAGTCACTACTTATCAAGGCCCGGAGGCCCCTCGAGGATAAGGGTTAATAAGCGTACAGTGGTCAATGGGACAATGTCGTAATAATTGTTAGTAGTGGAAATTTGGTAAATTGGATTACTTAAGGGGGCGGTTCATAAAGAATTTGTTTGCATTCGACTTGAAGGCGACCATATTATAGTCAGCTGGAAAGCAGGCAAAAGGAAGAGAGTTCAACAGGTATGCAGTAGCACTATGATGTGACTTTAAATCTATTATCTAGTGGATTAGTCCAGTACTGTAACCATTGCGCTACTTTCTCGTTTTTGTTTGTTGTGAAGTGAGTACCTGCGTTTTAAAGCTGGAAAAAGTAAAAATAAAAAAAATAAAAAGAAAAGAGAAAGAAAAAAAAACAAAAAAGGAAAATAAAAGAGAGCAAATAGAAATTGCGGATCTCAAGACAACATAAATTTTAGCCAGACACTTAATACATTGGTCTAGCGACAAACGTTTCTATCAAGTGTTTCGTTTTATTTTATTAATGTGGTTTCCTTTATGGGTGCCCGAAGGCGGAGGGGGGGGGAGACAAGAAAAAGTAAATACACGCACGTAAGATGTGTAGTTAACCAGTGTGCTTCAAACTAAACATTCACATTTACTTTTTATTTGGATTTCTATTTTTATGATATATATATATATATATATATATATATATATATATATATATATATATATATATATGATTGCAACGTCTTGTCAGACGAGTGCCACTCCCTCAGACACTTAAAGTCCATAAGCCCGAAAATGACTTCCATCGCCACAGGACCATTTTTATAGACAAATGCCTGAGGGAGTATCTATACACAGATGATGCTACAGAGTCTTAGCTTTGTACGACAGCTAAGTCTCTCTCTCGGTTCAAAATGTTGAGATCCAGCAACAAGCAAGAGCAAGATAGCCAGCAACAAGTTAAACTGCAGACCAGCTTAATGCGCGTACTGGTCTCCCGCTTTATGGTTTTTTTAAATCAGAGATTTGCTTCTCCTAGAAAGGTTGCCTTAACCACGGCTTACGGGAGCACTCTCCACCCCAGTACACACATACATACACACAAACACACATATATATATGTGTGTACACACATATATGTACACACCCTTTCTTTTTGTTTTTACATAAGCAATTATATGTTGCTACACATTCATGAGCATGTTTATGTCAGCTAGTTACTAGTAACAATAGACCTCTTCAGGCGATACAGCTTATATAATAGTTTGATTACATGACTGTGTAGCGACAAATTATTGCTTATGAAAAAACAAATAAAAAGTGTATCTTGCTTACTTTGGTATTTAGCTCTGCTGTATTAACCCCGGTAGACTTCATTGGTTATTTTACCTCTGGAAAATATTAACCTCGTATTATATATATATATATATATATATATATATATATATAGTAATTTATAAAATATATATGGCGATTAAGCTACACTGATTATTCGGCGTTTCATCCACTCTAGGATTCGTCAGGCTTATGCGCATAAGCCTGACGAATTCTAGAGTGGATGAAACGCCGAATATTCAGTGTAGCTTAATCGCCATATATATTTTATAAATTACTAACTAGCTCTACCTACGTATTGAGCATTTTTGAAGTAAATACTTAAAGTTTACGCATAAATCTATACTTTCGTATATTAATTTTATGTGAGTAAATGAAGTAGTTATATATATATATATATATATATATATATATATATATATATATATATATATATATATATATATATATATATATATATTAGAACTCCGGGATAGGATGGCCCTAGGATACGTTTTTTTCAGGTTACGATGTGGAATTCGATGCTTTTCCGGCTCTGTTTACGGTATTTGTCCCGCCTTGCGGTGTTATTAATGATTTTATTTTATTATATACATGTTCAATATTTCATATGATAACAAATTCTTTGTTAAAAAAATGAAGTTTTTTTTTTACGTCGCCTGGCGGTGATAATGCTTCGGATGTTGTTGAAGGTTTGATTGTTCGATACATTTGGGGGTTAGTCTACGCGTGTATCATATAATATAGGAATTCACTGTTTTAAGCAATGTTCACCTATGAAATGAAAAAAACTGGATTTTCCTTATAAAGAATTTGTTATAATTCGAAATATTGGATTTGTTTTAATAACTAAATATATTTATTTATTAGAAAAAATGATTGCATTGGTTTTGGTCTTAAAAGCGTTAAAGTTTGAATTTTGTATTCATATATATATATATATATATATATATATATATATATATATATATATATATATATATAGACACATTTTTCGAAGGAAAAATATTTTCCAGCTCTCCAAGGTTGAAAATATGAAAAAACATTTTTTTTAAATTAACAATGAAACTTTACAATTATTTGACAAAATGTGTCCTTTAATAACAAAGTCTTCTCATCAGCAAAAATAGGAGGGGGAAAGCAGTTAAAGACACCAAAATAAAACTTCCTTTTATCTCCATTATAAAATCTGTTTTGATTTGACTAAGTCTATCCTCTGACATGCTGTTATTTTTGTCTTTTAGAAGGCTCTCTCCCATCTAGGGATCTCTATTGTGAAGGGATGGGATTTAGCTGCTTGTCGGGTTTGTCGGGGGTATTTACGTCGAGGGGGTACAAGTGCTTGCAGTTCGTCAGAGCATTCACCATTAAAATACTTGTAGAACAGGCAGAGGGATGCAACATTTACTCGATGGAACGGAAGCTTAGATGACAGGTCAAGACCTATCAGGTTGGTGCCTCTCTTTTGAATCCTGTCCCTGTATCTTAACACAAAGATATCCAAAGAAGGTCGGAGAATATAGAGGTCGGAAAGTTATTAATATAATTTAAAGGCGATTACAAGTTCGAAACTTTGTAAATATTTTTTTCGAGAAACTGATTGCTTGTTTTTCTTTTGTTCACTTATAAACCCCATTCTCATGATTACCCCCCCCCTTATCATTCTCCCTTCTTCGTCTTCAACCTTGGCTTTTTGAACCTCGCGCATATATTTGCTTCTCCAACCATCGAGCTCTAACATGAGTCCGCGAACAGCTGCGAAACGTTAACCGTAAAATCGAGGCAAAACGAGGAACAATTGACGTAACAGAATAAATAGATTAGATGGAATAAAATGGCGGATGGTGCTAGTGAGGTGTGAGGTGTGGGTGTGGGGGGAACGAAGAGGCGAGTTTAATTTTTTTTTTTTTTTTTTGTTGATTCTTATTAGTGTCTTCGACTCCAGTACATTTAGCCCCGCTTTCTCGCTGCTTCTACTACGACGACTACAATTATTATTATTATTATTTTTTTTTTTTTTTTTTTTATTTTTTTTTTTTTTTAGCGTTCCGCATTCTTCTACTACCGGGTGGTCGAACGCTTAACTATCCGGTTAGCAATTAACAGGTGTAATTTATTCGTCTTACCTGATACGGGATTAACTTTTTGATGTCTACATCATGTCTCTAATTACTTTGATGACGAGTGGGGTAGAGGGTTTCAGAAAAAGGGATGCTGAAGTGCAGCTCTCTCTCCCTCTCTGTCTGTCTCTCTCTCTCACTCTCCCCATCTCTCTCCATCTATCTATCTATCTATCTATCTATCTTGTTAATTTTCCTCACTATTTCATATTGTAACATTCAAAAGCAGACCAAAAATAAATTTAAAAAAATAAAATAAAAAAAGTACTCGTCTTCTCTCGTATTTAAAGTAATTCGAAAACGAATGCGAATTAAGGACCTCGACCACGATTACGATATTGTCCACCGTCACGCTGTACGTAAGATTAGTATTGTGAGTCATTTTCAACCCTTCAAATTTCGTATTAAAAAACAGTAGGACTCGTGTCCCGGCGTTGCCAGCGATGTATAATAAAAGAATGATTTAAAAGATATCCGTAAAATATTTTAGATTTTAGAATGGGGGATTACTGTACGTTGGTACGTAGTTGGTTGGTTGGTTGCTGGTTTTTGTTTTACGGCATATCAACCCTTTTCGGGTTATTTAATGCCGAATCCGGTGATTTTGAAGAACAAATTTTTAATAGAATATATTTGTTGTTTTCACGTCGGTTTCTATTTAACCCATAGTTGGGACCCTAACAGGTACTACCACTCCGGGTCAGAGTGGACCTGGGAGCAATGGTAATTAAAGGGTGGCTCCACACTCCCCAAAGCCCACAAGCTGGGGCCTCACCACTGGATATAGTTTAAGGTCATATCCAGGACCCCCATTGAGGGACTTTTACCCTCTGCAGGGGGGCAGTCGGTGTATTCTAATGCCCCAACGACAGGGCCTGGTACGTACTTGGATATGGGGATTATTTTATTTCATTTTTTCTTTTGTTCCTATGGTTGTACAGTGTAATTAAACCGTCTTTACAAATTAAAGGCAACACTTAGTTCAGGGTTAGGTTAGGGTTTTAGTTTTTGATTTGTTTAAAGTGACTTGTCATTAGATACATTTTATGGCAGGGATATGGTTGCTACTTTTAGAAAACTTTTTGGGAGATGCGGAAATGACGGAATAAATGTAATAATTTTTGTAATAATTAAATATGTAAAAATATTTTCCTAGAACACACTGCAGGCATAGATTTGTGTGTTGAATGAAAACAATTTGCATAGGAATAATTTCGTTATAAACCTATCTAGATTACTTCAAGTGTCGAATATCAACTACATAGATACCAATTCTCTATTAGTAATAGGAGCGCAACAGTACAATTAATAGAAGTAATAGTATATTTTCGTTCAAGATATATAGACACCAAATCTCCATTAGTAATCGAAAGTTGCTGGTTGAATACTTGTTATTACGTGAAATGGATCTTAAAATTCGATAAGTTTAACACACTCATCTTGCTGACATTTCTCTTCCTGTCTGACGCACCTGTCAATTCAGTGTCGATTTCAATAGGTAACACAATACTTATCGAAACCATCTGATCGCGCCAATTAAAATATGCTGGGTGGTTATCTTATGTTCCAGTGGAAGTTACCATACAATTATCGGCAATTTATTCTGCTTTTTTCTGCGTTGGTGATTTAGTTTGTTGGGTTTATTTATTTACTTATTTTTGTTGTTGTTGTTGTTTTGTTTTGTTTTGTTTTTTTTTTGTTTTGTTTTTTCGATATATACTAAGCTCTGTATTGTCAGGTAATGGAACTCATCTGTTGATGCGCAGTAATAAAATAAAAATGATAAGCCAGAATCATAAAGTACTAAGTGCCACTTAAGAAAAATCGTCAAAAAACGGTTTCAAAGTTTCGCGAATTTGTAACCCTTGTATCTCATGAATTCACAGAAATATTCGTGTAGGGTTTGTTTTAAAATGAAGTATAATCCCCAAGCTATCATATCATATCATTCCAACAATGACGGTAGTTGTGAAACACGTGCCTTTTTCTATACTGCGAACGAAACTATTTCATGTGGTGAGGGGAAGAGAGAAAGCAAATAGCAAGTTAGAAAACATCAATACAGAAAGAGATTTGCCACTGTAAAAAATATATATTATTTGGGTCATGCTAGAAAGTTAGACGCAAGGTCAGGTATGTTTTTAAAAACTAACTCACTAGGATACCCATACTCTGGTCTACAAAATGCCTAAGCAGTCCTATCGGCATTCTCTGGTAATGTCGTTTCAGGTAATTGGAATTTTTGTTTTGTTTTTTTTTTCAGAGAAAATGCAAAGCCTGGGAGGGTAAACCTTCCAAGACTGAACAGTATATTACCGAGGTCCGAGAACAGCGAAGTCACATTCAGACTGACTATTGAAGACGTATCTTAAACTTGTACTTTGATTACGTAGGAAAGCAAGGAACTGGGACAAAATGTTATGTTTGAGGTCACTGCAGATTTGAACGACGCAAAGTAATTTACTTCGAAGATACCCCATCCCACTCATGAATTTTATACTCCCATATACACCAATGAATTTCTTACCCCACACATACATGAATGCCCCCCCCCCCATCCAAACACACACCAGCCCGTAGAAATGGCCCTCGGATTTCTGTGGAATGCGTGCATATCCTCGGATTAGGATGAGTCAGTATTTTTCGGATTGTCAGCGCTTTCTATTGAATTCTCTAACGCTCCGCACCCCTTGAAAATATTCGCGAACACCTGGCATGATCTGCAGTTTCGGTCCCGCCTAATAAATTACTCGGCCAATTGGACGGACCGGGTTTAGATCGACTCATTTCATGGCTCAACGTTGACATTTTCCGACAGCAATGGCGACCCGTCTGTCTTTGCTCGCCGCCCATTCCACAAACCGGCTGATCTCGCTTTACAATTTCTGCTGGCGTGCTCCCTACAATTCCTCATGTTGCGAGTAGGGAG
>NC_136494.1:2201598-2249098 GCF_053919585.1 Euprymna scolopes | reverse complement strand
TTTTTGTTTGTTTGTTTAAAAATTGTGGGTTTAGTTTTTTTTGATTTTGTTTAAAAATGTGGGTTTCGTTTTTTGGGTTAAAAATGTGGGTTTGGTTTTTTTTTTGTTTAAAAATTGTGGGTTTAGTTTTTTTTTTTTTGTTTAAAAATGTGGGTTTAGTTCTTTTTGTTTAAAAATGTGGGTTTGGTTTTTTTTTTGTTTAAAAATGTAGGTTTAGTTTTGTTTTTTTTTAATTGTGGGTTTAGGTTTTTTTTGTTTAAAAATGTGGGTTTAGTTTTTTTGGTTGAAAATGTGGGTTTAGTTTGTTTGTTTAAAAATTGTGGGTTTAGGTTTTTTGGTTAAAAACTGTGGGTTTAGTTTGTTTTGTTTTTTTAATTGTGTATTTAGTTTTTTGGTTTAAAAAATGTGGGTTTAGTTTTTTGTTTAAAAATTGTAGGTTTAGTTTTCTTGTTTAAAAAATGTAGGTGTAGATTTTTGGTTTAAAAACTGTGGGTTTAATTTTCTTGTTTAAAACTTTTGGGTTTAGTTTTCTTGTTTTAAAATTGTGGGTTATTTTTTTGTTTAAAAATTGTGGGTTTAGTTTTCTTGCTTAAAATTTTTTGGTTTAGTTTTCTCCCACTGCTACAACTGTGACACCAGAGTCGGAAAGTGGGATTGGAAAGTCAGCACCCGCGAGAAGGGGCACTCTGCTCTGCAAAAATTGGCTTGACAGCATCGTCGGCATTCCTCGGTAAGGGCGCCTCAGACGATTAGCAATAAACTAACCCTTTCTTAAAGAGAGAGGGATGGACCTCCTAGAATTGCACAGAACTAAACTCCCACCGCAAAATCAACAGGCACCGGATCATTACAGGAACGGTCCAATCTCTGATGATTGATGGGGGGGGCGAGTAAGAAAATCCCTGGAAAATTTAGTTTTACAGATAAAAAGTAAAAATAATTAAATAAATTAAAATAAATAAATAAAATCATTTTTGGCATTCGAAATAGGCACCAATTTTTTCGATTCCAATACACCCAAAAGTTCCGATTTTTCCGATTCGAATTAATCGTCCCAACACTAGTTAATTTACTTGTAAAATGGAAAAGACCTCACATTTATTATAAATATGAAACAGATTATTAGCAGCAGGTCTCCCCTCTCTCTCTCTCTCTCTCTCTCTCTCTCTCTCTCTCACACACACACACTCTCTCTCCCCCTTTCTCTCACTCTCTCTCATTTTTCCCTCTCTTCTCTTATCTTTTTTGTGTTTCTGCTTTTCATTTCCAATATCCTCTTCTCAAGCATGTTTACGATTGACAACAAAAGGAAAAAGTGGTAAAAAATACAAGTGTATAATAAATAAAGGTCACCATGTGGGTAGGTTTCTACCAATATTTTGTTTAACTTTCTATTTTTGAGCGATTAGCGAGACTCTAAAGTTGTCACCCTCACGTGTCGGCCATGTATTCTTGTTCTCACGTAACACTATATACTACCTGTTTTTCGAACTGAATAAACGCTTTAAAATAAGTTAAATCACTAAAAACTTATTCAACTATGTAGAAAAGTAACTTATCTTGTCTTGTACTTGTTTGTTGTTGTTGTTGTTTTGGGGGGGGGGCGAATTGTTCGGGTTGTTGTCGCACACACACACACACACACACGTTATGCCTCATTTCCAACCCTCTACCATCGTACAAATACGCACTTTGATATTTGCAATAGTTTACGCCGACTGCATGCAGTACAGCCCGACTGGCTAAACAACTCGTCCAGTGGGCCGTCCGGTCGACTAAAGTGAATTGGTCGATCTCAATACGAATTGCGGAAATCTGTTAAACTCTGGTCAAAGAGAAAATTAGTTACATTTCACCCCTTTAAGAAATGTCTCTTCCGCCTGACCATATTCCATTGAAACAAAGATAACAGTACAGACGCCAGATACCGCCCATTACGTCTACAACATCCAAATAGAACATGGCTCTTTATAAACAAATGAAAAAAAAATACTTGAACTGAGATTAAAACTAAAACCAAAAGACAGTGAAGCAAGCGCGATAACCATTAGACGAATTTGACACGTTCTTCACAATGTGTTTCCAACCTATTTATTCTTAATATGAAGAAGCTGGTATGCTTCACGGCCGCGCAGACGCATTCGTGAAACAGTTGACAAACAGATAAAAGTCCGATCACTCTCACGTATCAATTTCTTAATTTTGACTCTTTAGCAAAACATTTTTTCGGATGGAAATGCATTAAAAAGTTTTCCACGTGTCTGAAAATTTTAAGTCTGGACATAAAAGATTCGTTGATTATATAGGTTGAGAAGTGTCTTTACGCACACACACATTCTCACCTGATATATATATATATATATATATATATATATATATATATATATATATATATATATATATATATGTGTGTGTGTGTGTGTGTGTGTGTGAAGAACAGTATAGTTACATTTTAAGATCCAAATAGTTCTTTTTCATGCAAAAACAGCATCTCCAGCTTCTCACATATCTATATGTGTGTTGGTGGGTGGATGTATATATATATTGTTTTTAAATCCCCGAAACAGTGTTTCATGGTAAACAACTGATGATCCCTTAAAAAATATAAAAATTGGTATTATAGTAAATTTGAGAGTTGATGCAGTGATTGCAGGTGATTAAATGACTTACTGACTAGATGTTTTTTTTTTAATGAATGATAAAAAATAATTTTTTGTGTGGTTTCAAATGTTAAAAACTTCAAAGACTATATATATATATATATATATATATATATATATATATATATATATATATATATATATGTGTGTGTATAAGAACAGTATAGTAACATTCTAAGATCCAAATATTTTTCATACAAAAACAGCATCTCTAGCTTCTCACATATATGTATGTGTGTGTGTGTGTGTGTGTGTGTGTGTGTGTGTGTGTGTGTGTGTGTGTGTGTGTGTGGTTAGATAGCATTTGTTCAGTCAAGCAGCTTCGATTAAGTAAATATTTATTTGTTAACCATTCCTTACCAACTTACGTAAGGCAGACTGAAAAGTAAATAAAATGTTACAAAATTGATGCTGTCGTGCACTTGCTTTATTTTTTCAGTATTGCTAAGACTTGATTGGATGATTAGCACGTTAAACCCTATTTAATACAATGCGCATGAATTAACAAACGCTAAACAATCTTCCTTCTCACTCTCTCTCTCTCTCTCTCTCTCTCTCTCTCTCTCTCGTTTTATCTCTCTCATTCTCCGTCTGTCTGTCTGTCTGTCTCTCTGTCTGTCTCTCTCGCTCTCTCTCTCTGTCTCTCTCTCTCTCTGTCTCTCTCTCTCTCTCTCTATGTATATATATATATATATGTATATATATATATATACACTTTTCGGGACAAGATCAAAGTGTAGTATCTGTTCTTCAGATGCTGCACTTCTATTTCTTGTTCTCTTTCGGTGGAGGAGAAATCCTTCATGACTGGGGCATTTTTTTTATTTTTGTACCTTTTCTCCACGTTAAAAAACGACCCTGGTGTCTAACTCTGTCCCGTGGGGAGGCATAGTAAATAGGTATATGGCTTCGGGCCGAGATCAAAGTTCCGGCAGATACTGCAAGCAAAGACCATATATGGGTGCAACCCTACATATAAGACCTTGGTCAATGTAGGGGCAACCCTTCATACCAATTGTCACTATCCAGCTCCCCTACTTCCCGGGGCGTTGGTCCCCATTTCCCCTTCACTCCTCACATTAAAAATCGGCCTTGTGCCTAATTTGCTCAGTGGGGAAGCAAATAAATACATCAAAGTGTGGTATCTGTTCTGCAGATGCTGCACTTAAAATAATTTGCACCAGTCAATGGAGGGGAAACCCTCTACACTGGGACAATTATTATTTTGGGTCACAACCAGAGTGCCCCCTTTTTAGCTTACTTTTAAAAAACGGCCTTGTGCCTAATTTGCTTTCGTGAGGAAGCAAATAAATACCATAAGTATTTTATATTGTATTTTGGAAGTTTAGATAAGATAAACCATCGGTACCGTCGGTTTCAATCCTTATAATAGGGAAACGAATATCAAGGTCTCTTCAGCCGATCAATTCATCTCGTCGGTTTGTTACAGGAACACGAAATATACACATATCACGCCTTTATTGGAAAATTTTTCCTTATAATAGAGCACTCTGCGGGAATTGTTTTTCCAAAAAATATTTATATATATATATATATATATATATATATATATATATATATATATATATATATATATATATATATAACTACTTAATTTACTCACATAAATTTAATATACGAAAGTATAGATTTATGCGTAAACTTTAAGTATTTACTTCAAAAGTGCTCAATACGTAGGTAGAGCTAGTTTGTAATTTATAAAATATATATGGCGATTAAGCTACACTGAATATTCGGCGTTTCATCCACTCTAGGATTCGTCAGGCTTATGCGCGAATTCTGTGGTTGTTTCTCGTTTTTATATGGTCCTCTTCTGTTGAGGATTTTAGTTAGCCAATCAGCTAGTTCTAAAACAGATCCTTTGTTAGATAAAATGCATGCCCATTGGCTGATAGGAAGGGGCGCGGTGGATACTAGAAAGCTGATTGGCTAACTAAAATCCTCAACAGAAGAGGACCATATAAAAACGAGAAACAATCACAGAATTCGCGCATAAGCCTGACGAATCCTAGAGTGGATGAAACGCCGAATATTCAGTGTAGCTTAATCGCCATATATATTTTATAAATTACTATATATATATATGTGTGTGTGTGTGTGTGTGTGTGTGTGTGTGTGTGTGTGTGTGTGTGTAATATATATATATAGAGAGAGAAAAAGATAGATAGATGGATAGAGAAATGTGTGTATTTATATCTGTATTAATATACGTGTGTATATGTGTATATACCTATATATATATATATGCGTGTGTTTATATATGCATATGTGTGTACGTATGTATACACATATGCATACAAATATGTGTATATATATATATATATATATATATATATATATATATATATATACGCACACACATATACACACTAACTTGTTTTAATTCAGCTGAAAAAGAAACTAAAGCATTCAACTGTCCAGCAGCATATCTTCTCTGCTCGTCACATCCACAAATCACCCTTAATATTTTAAAAGTGCATCGAATGACCCAACCGTAATAATACCAATCTGAACTGTGAGAACATACAGCCTAAGCTGTTTGGCCACAAAGTGGCAGGAAATGTCTCTCTCTCTCTCTCTCTCTCTCTCTCTCTCTCTCTCTCTCTCTCTCTCTCTCTCTCTCTCTCTCTCTCTCAGAAATCAATCATCTATTTCTTGCAACTATTGTGAGTACCGGGCAATATCTGATATCCAAACCTCAAAATGGCTTTTTCATATTATTTGGATTCATCGGACTACTCTTCTTATCTTGAGTATCATTTTCACGTTTTGATCGATGTAACGTCCGGCCTTCTTTCAGGTGTGTTTTGTCGAAGTCGGGAATGTTTCTTTCGAACTTGGAAATTTTGACGGAATTTCGAATCGTTCTTTCACGGAGGTAGCATGTTCTCGTTTCGTCAGCCATGACTGGATAGAGGTTCCAAGTAATTCACAGTTGTATTTTTCGATCACCCACACTGAGAATTGAGCCTTCAACCTTCAGGAGAATATTACTTTTACAATATATTTTTCCAAGTACTTAACCACTGCATCGTGGGTCCTTGCGGACACCTGAAGAAGGTTGGAGGTTACATCGACCGGAAAGTTGTAAAAACGACACTCAACATAAGAACAGAAGTCCGATGAATCCAAAATAATACGAATGATCAATTCTCATCTCAAAAAGATACTAAGGCTTTCCATTGCAAAATAAATGGAAGAATATGCAAAGCAATAGTGTGAAAGAAAAATAAAGAGAACTCTATGCACCAACTAAAAAGAAGGTCGCTCCACTCTGATCCGAGAATGATAATGGCGGCCCAAGAGCAAAGCTTGATGACCAAAACATTTAAAACGATAAGGGACTCAGCAATGAAAAATCTGCCACACAGAAGCAAGTAGTATTAGTCACCTGCTAGCCAGTTTTAAGGACGTATATTCGACTCGTATAAACAGACAAGCCTCTCTGTGATGCTTTGAACCCGGCCGGAAGCAGGCGTAAAATATGTTTACGGTTATTATCTAGTACATCACGTAATTTTTAAAAACGTTTAATCATATTTTAAAAAAAAAAAAATTTTTTAAAACGTTTAATCATATTTAAATAAAAAATTTTTTAAAAACGTTTAATCATATTTAAAAACAAAAATTTTTTAAAAACGTTTAATCATATTTAAAAACAAAAATTTTAAAAACGTTTAATCATATTTAAAAAAAAAAAAATTTTAAAACGTTTAATCATATTTTTAAAAAAAATTTTTAAAAACGTTTAATCATATTTTTTAAAAAATTTTTTAAAAACGTTTAATCATATTTAAAAACAAAAATTTTAAAAACGTTTAATCATATTTAAAAAAAAAATTTTTTAAAACGTTTAATCATATTTAAAAAAAAAAATTTTTTAAACGTTTAATCATATTTTAAAAAAAATGTTTTAAAAACGTTTAATCATATTTAAAAAAAAAATTTTAAAAACGTTTAATCATATTTAAAAACAAAAATTTTAAAAACGTTTAATCATATTTAAAAAAAAATTTTAAAAACGTTTAATCATATTTAAAAAAAATTTTTTAAAAACGTTTAATCATATTTAAAAACAAAAAAAAACAAAAACAAAAAAACAGGTGCCATATTTCTAGAATGCATTAAATAATTGTTTATCTATTATATAAATCTCGCCTGTTTGTTTGTGTGTGTGTGTTTGTATGTCTGCAAAGACTTTCGACACACACGACGGATCCTGACGAAATTGGTATAGTTTGAAAGCTCGCCCTCTCGGACGACAAATATCGAAAAACCGGCCAAAAACATTAATTCAACCACCCTCAATTCGGCTGTTTTTTACAAGGAGGAGTCGCTTTTTTTCGTTGACATTTTCGCAAGTCATGGTCGTTGGATTGCCTACCCTTAATTCCAACGCTCACGACTTCCGGTTGCGTGAGTAGCGCATCAGCTAAGACGTTAAGATTTTTTCAACATTTTTCATCCTTTGCGTTACGGGTTCGAGCCTGTCTGCCTAGTACCATTTTTTTTTACACCTCTCTCTACTCGTGTTGCCTACCGGGGCTCCTGACTAAAAAAACTCTTCATACCCTGCTAGTCTTATATATAAAAGGCCAAGAGTGTGTGTTAGAATTTCTCGCAAAAACTCCCGACAGACGCGTAGGAACGTGACAAAATTGATGTTTTTTTATATCTGGTCTCTCGGGCGACAGATATCGAAAAATTGTCCAAAAACATTAATTCTTTCACCCTCAACTCGGCTGTGTTTTTACAAGGAGGGTAACATTTTTGTCAACATTTTTGCAAGTTATTCAAACCTCGCGTCATCGGGCATAATTAGTAAAAAAAAATCAGGAATTATTCAATAACAGTCACAATATTACAGTTTACACTTAGGTTGCTTTTTAAATTATTCCCTAAAGAGGGCTCAATTTTATTCACTTAAAAAATTTTATAACGATATTTTGTTTTTTATAAATAAATAGTAACAAGTATTTTGATACCTACAGGCACTCGTGTTTCATATGTGTGTGTGTGTGTGTGTGTGTGTGTGTGTGTGTGTGTGTGTGTGTGTGTGTGTGTGTGTGTGTGTGTGTGTGTGCACGCGCGTGATTGTTATTGTGAAACGACAATAATAAAGAGCAGGATAAATAAATATATAAATTTACAAATAATCTCAATAAATTCCAATAATAAAATAGGAAATTTATTGTTCGACAGAATATTCCCAAAAAATAATTATTAAGAATTCCTTAATCCGCGGAGTTTCAAAGATTGGGATTCTCCTCTTCAGGAAGACGATGGATATTGACAAATTACTATTATAGCCAAGTCAAGAATTTACTGGTTATGTTATTAAATGAAACAGCACTGAAGAGAAGAATACTCCACGGATTAAAGATTACTTAATATATATATATATATATATATTTTTAGTATTCTGTCGAATAATAAATTTCCTTGTAAAGTTCTTGTGTGGGAGGATTAAGGAAGTCAGAACACGAGAGTTGACTGGCCAAATAAAGAATTTCATGAATAAAGACCGTTGTGTCTCTATAGAGACAATAAGTGTACAGTTTAATGTAAGTGTGGGAACTGTCCACAATTATTCGTGAGGAACTGAAGATGCGGAAGATTTGCACAAATTTATCCCAAGAGTGCTCCATCCGTGTCACGGACTATTTGACCAAGATGGACATCGAGACAGTTCTTCAACCTCCATATAGTCCAGATATTGCTCCTTGTAGCTTTTGGTTAATCCCTAAGCTCAAGGAAATCGTTAGAGGCTGTCGTTATGAGACAACTGAAAAGATGAAAGATGCTGTGACGAGGATTATTGACATATGAACACAAGAGAACTTGTATGGGGCCTTCCAGAAATTGTTGGAACTGTACAAGTGCATTGCAGCCAGAGGAGATTACTTTGAAGAGAACTAGAGTTTCATGTGCGTACTATCAATAAAAATGCCCATACAAAACAGTCTGGAAACTTATTGAAGGCACCTCGTATATGCTAGCAAACGCTTCGATAATTTTTAAATGTCTTCTAAACGCGACTTGTGCCAAATAGAGAATGTCTCATCTTTATATTCCTCAGTGCAGACTTGGCACCGCAATAAATGTTCACAAATATAAATTCCCGTTGATTCTGACGAGTCATGTCCGTTCGACTTTCTGATTCGAGTGGCACTTCTGTATCATGCCGTTCGTTCATCTGTCATCTTTTGGCTTGCACAACTGTTTATTTGTCTTCCCCAGATGTCCATTCTGTTAAGCCGTACACTCAGTGCACTTGAGTGATAACATCTGGTCGTCTCTTTTGAATGCCGTCTGGTAACAATTCCCAAATATGACAATCTGCTCGACGTCACCCGCTGCCCGGCTACACTTCACCCTCTACAACTTTGCCCGAACTATTTTATTACAAACGATTCTCCTTTTTTCTTTTTTTTTTTTTTTTTTTCTTAATTCAACCCTGATCGGAGCTAAATTTAAATTATGTCCACATGTCAAGATCTGAAAAAAATATAAGAAAATCTCTGATGGTTGCCATCTGCTAGCTTTAAATAATTATAACTAAATACAGCAATATCTTGTATTACGAACGTTATTCGTATTTTACCACGTTTGTTTCAAAAACGATATTAAAAAGAAGAAAAAAGGCTACCTCCTGTCTTTATGCAATCTTTTATGAAAATCGCTCCAAACAAAGCATGAAGCCACTTGATGTAAGGAACTAAAACACACTACTCAAATGCCAATATTCAAATAACCTAAGTGTTAGATGAAATCCGACCCAAAAAACATTCGTTTTTTTTTTCTTACTGCATTAGTTTCAGTAACGTTAACCTATTAGTCTTTGCTTAAATGTTTAATAGATAAATATGTATTATAATTTATGCAATTTCTATTGTATTTATTTTCCTGTGTGTATATATATATATGTGTGTGTGTGTGTGTGTGTGTGTGTGTGTGTGTGTGTGTGTGTGTGTGAACAAGTATAAAGCTTTTGAAAGCATCATTAGGAATTTAAAAACATTGAATATACAGATCAAACTGTTTTTAGATCACGTAAAAGATACAAAAAAAACATTTTAAGAAAAACACGATTTAATTCCATTCTATTTTTTAAGTTAAAATATTTATATGTTATTACTTTATAACTGTTTTAATAATTTTTCAAAAAATTTCAACAGACTGCTCTAAAAAATTTCAAAAATAAGAGCGTATTGAAACATACAGATGAATTATAAGATCTTGTGCAAATCTTGTTTTTGTTAAACAACCTTAAAGTTCAAATGATAAAATTGAAAAAACTGTCCGTTTAATATTTTGGACTCTAAAGAAAAAAAAGAAAAGTGTATATATATATATATATATATATATATATATATATATATATATATATATATATATATATATAGAGAGAGAGAGAGAGAGAGAGAGAGAGAGAGAGAGGGGGAGAGATAGATAGATAGATAACGTGAGAATGTGTGTGTGTGTGTGTGTGTGTGTGTGTGTGTGTGTGTGTGTGTGTGTGTGTGTGTGTGTGGACACTTTTCAGCCTATATACTCCACGAATTTTTTATTTATAGGATTTAAATTTGGTATATAGAGTCGAAAACTGTTTAATCTGGTTTTATCCGGAAACTAGTGATGCTTAAGGGGTCAAAATTATAAAATTGTTACTTGGGGGTCATTGGATTCTTATCTGTTTGTCAACTGTTTCAAAAAGTTTAAAAACATAGTTGAAAGATCTTGGGGGAGTTAGTCTAATTGTTATGGTACCTGACTTACTGATTTTGGATTCTCTTTACTATCTCATTTTACTTATAAGAAATTAATTTCTATTTTTTTAGGAAAAATATAATACTCGCATATGTTGTTGCTGTTGTTGTTGATTTTTTAAACGATAATACGTTAAGCGGCTCCACCTTGGAGATCGGGTTTTTTAGGTTTTTTTGTTTTTGTTTTTTTAAATCGTCCATTTTTTATTTGGACGTAAGCAAATAATATTTTATTTTATTTATTTATTATTTCTTACAACAGTAATCTAAAAGCATGCATGTTTCGGGGATCTACCCTGTTAATAGGAATCGATCCCCGGAACTGATGTATTACAGTCCGGTGTCTTAATTCATGACACTATGAAGCAAGCATGCATGCGCTCTCGCACACACACACACACACACACACACACACACACACACACACACACATATATATATATATATATATCTGTGTGTGTGTGCGTGTGTGTGTGTGTGGATGTGTTTAAGAGGGCTAATAGCAACGAAGTAGATCGGGATCGTCACGTGAGGTATATATAAAAGCATGAAGCATCATTTAAATTACAAATATTTTTATCTAATAATGTTTGCAAAGGATCTTCCACGTATATATCAGTAAATATTTAATTACTCTTAAATATTATAACAGTATAATATCTGCGATGATTTCCAAAGCAGATACGTCTTCTTCAAAAGGCAAACAAACCCATAACATGCTTTGAATACGAAACAATGAATAGAATCTCAAAATAGCTATTTTTTGCTATTAAATTTTTTTAATATATATTTAGATTATTAGTATTTTCTTATTTATTATTGTTTTGATATTTGAAAATGTATGTAAATATATATAAAAAAGAATACAGATTACAGAATGTATATATATATATATATATATATATATATATATATATATATATATATATATATATATATATATATATATAAAGCTGAACGTCTGTGTCTGTGTCTGGTCACGAATAGGCTCCGATATGGTTGATTATTATAAAAAAATGATCACATATAATGATATAAGATGTATCGAGACACAGGAATGAAGAATCCTAGAGTGTATGAAACGCGGAATATTCAGTGTAGCTTAATCGCCATATATATTTTATAAATTACTATATATATATATATATATATATATATATATATATATATATAGGAAATTTATTACTGTGAGTCCAGAATGAGTTTATTAGTCCGTTTTTTTTTTACCACTGGTAAATATATATATATATATATATATATATATATATATATATATGTATATATGTTTGTGTGTGTGTGTATACACATATATATATATATATACATATATATTTATATATATATATATATATATATATATATATATATATATATATATACTGTAATAACAAAACCAAGACTTCAAAATAGGAATTGATAGCAACAAAAAGTGTATTTCGTTGTAAGTTACAATTGTTTCAAGACTAATTGGATAATTTCAAACATTATGGCGTTTGAAAATTTTCACATAATCAGCCTTTCTTCAAACTTCTTGAATAAAAAAAAACTTTAACAATAGAACAGTATTTAAAGAAATTTCCCCTAAAGAAAAAGAAGCATGCGAAAACATTTATCCTGGACGCATCCTTGTCAAGAGCTGCATATATATATATATATATATATATATATATATATATATATATATATATATATATATATATATATATATATGTATAATAATTTCGCAATAACCAAGAAACGATATATTATATAATACATTTATCATAATCTTTATTTCTTAAGCGTTACAATCGTTTCTTAACCATTAATCATGAAGGAAGAAGATTGTATTTGTAAAATAAGAAATGGTGTATACTTTTGTTTTGAAATATCTTTTACCGAAATAATGTTTAAGCTTGTGCACATGGTTAAGAAACATTGAAGAAAAATACAACTGTTATAATATATTGTTTTCGTGGTTATTGTGAAATTATAATAAATATGCTAGATTAGTAATACTGATAACCGTTGATTTTAATTAACAGGGTCAATTAATATTGACTTTGGTTTAATTGGTATATGAACATTACCGGAATTTAATAAGTAAAGTTTGGCTAAAAATTATAAATATATATGTAAATATATATATGTATATATATATATCCCCCCCAAAAAAACAAATAAATAACACCCCCACACACACACACACATATATATATATATATATATATATATATATATATATATATATGATCAAACAGTTAATAAAATATGTTAAAAAAACACTTTGAAAAGAGTTAAAAACATATTTAATCTGAAAAGAAAACACTTGATAAGTGGATAGTCGATAGTCCTTAATCCGCGGAGTTTCGAAGAAATACGCTCCTTCTCATCAGAGGGTAGGAATTAGCAAAAAGCAGGATCGGATTTTGCATGCAGAAGTATTTGATGAAACAACAAGTAAGTCAAAGTCAAATAAATAACATCTATATATATATATATATATATATATATATATATATATATATATATAGATGTTATTTATTTTTTTTTGGGGGGGGGAGACACTTTTGAATGAATTCAATTATTTTTACGAAAGTAAGTTTTTATCCAAATGAGAGTTGGGAATAATTTTCCCTTTTACCAATTTTGTACTTCAAAACGGGGAGTGGTATATATATTATTTCTTAAAATATAATTATCCGCTGACACATGTTTCGTCGTCTACGACGCGTCGAGACTGGTTGAATCTCGCGAGATTCGAAATCGGGACCACATCCTAAACGTCTACACCTCGGCTATCTCGCGCGACTGCTGTATGTATCGCGTTTTATGTGGATGTTATTTATTTGTTTTTGTTTGCGATAAATTTTAATGAATTCAATTATTTGTATGAAAATGCGAGTTGGGAATATTTATCCCCTTTACCAATTTTACCATATATATATATATATATATATATATATATATAATATATATATATATATATATATATATAATATATATATGCATACACATATACGTATATATATGCATACACATATAAATATATATAAATACATATATATATATATATACATATATATACATATATATACATGATTAATAAGAAACCGAATACATTATGTCAAATTATTTAAAAATTGTGAAAAGTTATATTTATAGCATTGTATTGTCAAATGTGATAAAAATTAAGTTTTTGTTTTCTAACTTGAATAATTTTTGTTTTGTTGTATAATTTATTTTTTATCTCATAATATAAAAAAATAAAACGATCGATTTAATGAGAATTTTCAAAGCAAAATGAAGCTTTAATAGTCAAACAATTAAAGAGTAATTTCAAACTTTATGCAAGGTTCAAGATTTCTTTTAATCCGAATCATGTTGTTTTCTGTTCCTGTTCTGAAACAGAAAACAACATGGCTGACGAGAGCCTAACATTATTTACCATTAACTGGTCCCCCTTATGTTGACTTGAAACCGACGGTACCAATGTTTTTCTGACCCTATGTACAATTTTAAATAAATAAATATTAAGCTCTTATATAGAAAAATGTTTTCTTTGTAATCGGGCACTTTGTTGGAATTCTTTCCCATAAAATAGTAAACATATATATATATATATATATATATATATATATATATATATATATATATATATATATATATATATATATATATGACGCAAAGGTCTTCGTTAATATATAACGATGTCTAAGTTACGCCCAGTGCTTTAATCGTACCTTATCGCTTTCTGATATCTGTGGACGTTCGTCGTCTATTGTTATCTCCTCACATAATCGCTGTGCCAATTATCCACGGAAGCCGTAACAGTGACAGAGGATTTTATAGTCGTTGATAATGTAAGTCATGTTTTTTTTTACGCGATACAAAGAATGGAAAAGGGATTGTAAATGCTACTCACAGGGATTTACAAGGATTAGTCATAATCGGGAATGCAAATCCCTATCATAGATCCCATTATCGCCGAAAGCCAACCGTCGTTATTTTATTAACTTTTCTTTTTTGTTATTATTCACACGACATCTTATCTGGGATTAAAAACAGATCCGATGTTTATTTACTTTTATGCCAAATGTCTTCTTTTTTTTCTTTTTTTTTTTGCGTGGGATCGGACTTCAATGCTATTCCTTTTTATATTCTTCCGTTTTAATTAGTGTTGTTCTATTAAGTCTATAATTTTATTAGTATTCAATTTTCACCCCAAACAAGGCACAGTGCCACTTTGAATTAGGCGGCTACTATCGGGTACAAAAGTTGCAGGGATATTATGAAGGGAAATTAGTAACGAGATGTCTGTTCACATTACACTTGAACTTCTGCATGTCAGTACAGTTGGGAAAGCAGAATCCCGGAAGGGAGTTCCAAAGTCTAGCAGTTCTGGGGAAGAAACTATTGGAGTAGAAGACTTTCTTACACCTAGGGATCTCTATTGTGTAGGGGTGGCATTTATTTGCTTGTCGGAGTTGTCGGGGGTAGTCACGTCGAGGGGGTACAAGTGCTTGTAGTTCGTCAGAGCATTCACCATTAAAGTACTTGTAGAACAGGCAGAGAGATGAAACATTACGTCGATGGGACAGAGGCTGAAGTCTAGACGACAGTTCAGGACCTATCAGGTTGGTGACTCTATTTTGAACCCTGATAAGTAGTGAGAGACAAGTAGCAGATGCACCAGCCCAAATGTGACAACAATACTCCATCTATGGGCGAATGGTGATCTTATAGAGGTACAGGATACTTTCAGGCGTAAGTAGTTTTCTAGAGAGAGTTCACTGTCTTCGCAGCAGCCTTGGTAATGCTCTCAATGTATCTATTTCAGTTCATGTTTTCCTGTAAACGTAAGGCCGAGGAGTTTAAAGGAAGTACTTTCGGGTAATGTGTTCTTGGGCATTGCTATTGGTGGTAGACAACGTTACTCATAATTATTGAAGGAAACAAGCTTAGTTTTGGCAGCATTGAATGTGACCATCAATTTTTGTCTCCATTCCACAACAGATTGAAGGTCATTTTCTAGTGTTTCCGCCACTTCCTTAGATATGTGTTCAGTTGTTTCCCCCTCGTGCCTGTTATAGAGTGGTGTCATCAGCAAATATGCCCATCTCAGAAACAATTTTATCAGAGAAGTTATCTCTGAATATCAGGAATAATAAAAGTCCAAGGATAGACATATTGTTTAGATGTACGACCGTCGAGGACAACCTAGAATTTTCTCTTACTTAAGAAGGGTTTAATTACATTATGTATTCTTCCAGTGATTCCATATGATCTAATTTTCATTAGAAGAACATGGTGCCATACCCTGTCAAAAGTCTTAAATATATCGAGGGCTACCGCTCTACCCTCCCCTGTTTTGTCCAGTGAGCAGTATATAATATATCTATATATCTATAAAAATGAGAATGTCTATGTGTGTGTGTGTGAGAGAGAACAATTCTTAACTTATATACTCAACGAATTTTTGATCTACAGACTTGAAATTTGTATACAGAGTATTCAGACATATGGGAAAATTTTTTAATCTGTTTTCACCCGGAAAAATATTGCTAAAGGGTCAAAATATAAAAATTCATACGGGGGTATCGGAATTTCATCTGTTTGTCAACTCTTTCACGACTGCGCATGCGCGAATTATTAATGCTAGAGATTCCTCATGGTAATAATAAGTACGTTTGAAAACACTTTTTAATGATCGTGTTAAGTTGGCCTAATGGTTATCGTACTTGACTTACTGTCAACCTATTGGTTTTAATCACAGTTCGAGTATTCTGTTGTTGTTTTTTTGTTTGTTTGTTTTTTGCTTACAAAAAGTGAACTGTTTAGAAATAACATAGTACTCGCATGCACATATCTCAGTTTCTATATAAATTAAAATGTAATATTTATGCGTATACGTTTTATGTCGCTTATAAACAATTCAATTACCACAACTATATCTTTAGCACATTCTTATTATATTATTTGATATATGATTCGTCTTGCACGTGTTTCGTATAAATCCATAAAATATTTTTTTCTGAAATTTAAAAAGTTAACGGTGCTTGGCAACAATTTTGCGTCATTTGTTCGGAGTGGTTCCATCGTGGAACGATCTACGAACAACCTAAAATTAGTTTTATTTTATTTTTTGCTCGCATTGCTAAAATAATTCTGTCTTTTTATTTCCCCTTTGATCCTTTACTAAAATCAAAATCTTCTATGGATTTAGATGAATTACTTGGTATACCATTCGACGAAACATGTGTAAGGCTTAAAAATCAAATAAAATAAAATGATATGAATGTGCTACAAATATACTTGTGGTGTTTGAATTGTTTACAAACGAAATATATGCTCTGAAAGTGCAATCTATTTTCATCGAGCTTAAATAGAGTTGGCAATGTAAAAAGAAAAAACATTTTTATTTTATATATATACATTAAAAGTAATAATATACTATACTATTAAAGGGTATATATATATATATATATATATATATATATATATATATATATATATATATATATAATTTCTTTAGAAGAGACGATTCATCGCTTATCAAGACCTAAAGCCACTTGAGGATAAGCGTTAATCAGTGTCGGATTGACGGTGAGACAACACCATGATGATCAGCAGTGGTGGAACTTTGGTAGGGGTTATATTTTTTTAAACGGCTCAACAGGAACTTGTTTACATTGGACTTAAAAACAATCATGTTATAGTCAGATGAGCAGCAGATCTGCGGTAATGTGTTCCACAGTCAGCTGATGGACTTGAATTGGGTTGGCAGAATGTAATATTTGGCGATTTTTTTTTTCATTATTGAGTATTATCTAGTGTCACCTTCTTACGTAGAGAATTGTGCCCGTTTCATATGCTATATATATATATATATATATATATATATATATATATATATATATATATATATGGTGGGGTATATTCTTATTCAATTATATTTCACATTTTATTGATATCAATCCTTTAAATTTTGAAGCTCGGTGTAAGTAGATATTTATTTTTATTCATTATAGGTTATAAAACACACATTTTTTTATGGAAAAATAATGCTTATTCAATTATATTTCACCTTCTATTCATGTCAATCCTTTAATTTATGAAGCTCGATGTAAGTACATGGAATATACAAGTAAATGACAAAAAGTCTATGATTGAAATTTCAACATGTTGTCCATCTTACCATTTATATTTAAAAATACGCTGAAATACTAAAAGCAGTCTGGAACCTTATTTAAGGCATCTCGTATGAATAAATATACAAACGCGTATCCTTATCGTCGAACTTAGATTTTTGTTTGAACAACTGACACAAGATGTTTTGATTTGTCACAATACTGACCAAAGTCCTTCTTTTACAATATTTTGGCGACAGTTTCGAATATGAGGTCGGGCAAATAACGTAAAATAACTGTCGGAAGTCATCGTCGCCGTTTGGTCTCCAAATAATGGCGGAATTTAGACAAAGTAGGTGAAGCCAACTGTCTTCGAGGAATTAAAAAAAAACTGATGAATGAGCTTGAACAAGGAATACACTTCAGTGCGAATGACGTGAAAATCGTGCGCAGGTCT
The DNA here is from genome assembly GCF_053919585.1 of Euprymna scolopes. Classification (NCBI taxonomy): domain Eukaryota; kingdom Metazoa; phylum Mollusca; class Cephalopoda; order Sepiida; family Sepiolidae; genus Euprymna; species Euprymna scolopes. Next base: position 2,231,082 of record NC_136494.1, on the reverse strand, counting down.
GGTCGCCATCCGGGGACAGTTGACGACCGACGGAAGCGCCCGGCTCCGTATCAGCCACGAAGACCATCATTTCTCGCCGCCGTAGTCGTCACGATGTCACATATCAGCATTCAACGACATCCAGGCAAAGGAAAGGCTGTCACCTTATATGACCCACGAGCGATTAACGAAATCAATCTAACGTGTCAACAGAGACGGATGGAATGCCAGTTTTACGCCTGACACACTCACAGGCTCAGATGCCGTCAGTTTCTAGACACTAAAAAAATTCTTCCTTTTTCTCTCTTTCCACGGTTTTAGGTTCCATTAATATTGCGTCTTCGAGACTCTCATTCCGGTTGCGAGGGGCATAATTTTCTCGGCATTATGAGTCATTACGACCACTGAAACTTCCGCGTTTTCGATCTTCATTTTGTGTCAAATCTCTTTTTATGTGATAATAATTCTGTCATAGTGTCATTTTTTTTCTTCCCTACTCTCTCTCTCTCTCTCTCTCTCTCTCTCTCTTTCTCTCTCTCTCTCTCTAGAAAGTCGCATTATTTCTTTTTATTAATTAGAATCGACGATCGGTCTACGCTTTGGAAGGTTTTAAATTCCGCTAGTTATGATAAGGTTTAAAAATCCATATTAGAATTTCATTCTTAAGTCCTTGTTTTGTTTTACGACATAAAAGATTGTCTTTTTTTTGTTTTTTTGTTTTTTGTCAATTCATGTTGAATTCAATTTAAGCACTTGTTTCTGAGAAAACCAGATGAACTCCTGACTAATGAACTTTTGACTAATGAACTTTTAAATCAAAAGCTCGATGAGTGTTAAGATATAACAACTAGGCAGATGGCTTCGAATCTCATGAGCTACACTGATAATTGCGTAAGCATGAAACACTAGTGTCTGTTGATATAAAGAATAATCAGTGTTTAATTATAATTATCAAGTTCCTTGGAGAATACTTAAGGATGGTTTCTATCTTCGGAATAAAAACTAAAATGCAGTCAACTGGCGTTTATGCAATCTCCACGACTTCTCCTCGTTTGAACACTCTAGATTATCTAATGTATTCGCCCGAATTCGGCGTTTAATAGTTCTGAATTCCCTTCATTCCCGTGCAATTGTTTGGTGGGTCTGAGGTAAAGATTTAGCCAATGGAGCAAAAGGTGGCTTCATGTCTGGGTTCGAATCTCATGACCGGCAAGAATTGTCACCCCTACACTGATGATTGCGTAAGTATGGAGCACTAGTTTTCATAGGTATAAAGAATAATTGTTATTTAATAATAATAATAATGCATATATATATATATATATATATATATATATATATATACACGTGTGTTTTATAACATGTAGCAAATAGAAATAAATATTTGCCTAAAAGAATGTTATTAGTTGTTTTGTTGGTAGATTTCCTTAATAAGATAAGATGGCTTCCCCACAGAAGGTATTGATTACTAAAACTTTCCCGCGAGTGGAGATGGGTTTCACGTGAGTTGTTGTTTTTTTTAGGGAGGGGGTATTTGCTACATTGCTATACATTTTTTATCTTTGAGAACTTTCTGATTTTTCTGTCAACAGTGAAAATATACTGGAATACTATTATCAGTTGTTCCCTCATGAACGAAACAGATCTGCAAATGTACTGAAGTTTGTGTTCTGAAAAAATGCATTGGCGAGATAAATTTTTACATTTTGAAATAAAGCCAAATTATATATATATGTGTGTGTGTGTGTGTGTGTGTGTGTGTGTGTGTGTGTGTGTGCGTTTGCAATGTGAGGCTGTATAGGGATGTTAACTTTGGTGAAAATCAGTGTGTGTGTGTGTGTGTGTGTGTACGCGCTCGTATCAAAAATGTATCATACTATTAGACTCAAAATTGTCAGAGGAGTTTGGTACAGTTCTCGAAAGTCAAATCGTTGAAGTTTGACCCCTTAACAGCCAAATTTCTGGCCGAAAACCGAAATTTCGAGTCTGTAGACTGAAAATTGACAGAGTTATTGCATAGGGAAATGTACGCAGTCACACAAACACACACAGACACGTTCACTTTTATATACATATATATATATATATATATATATATATATATAGAGAGAGAGAGAGAGAGAGAGAGAAAGAGAGAAAGACAGACAGACAGACAGATAGACAGACAGATATTTATTAATATCAAGGCAGTCATATTGAACAATGGCTTCTCACAGTAAATGAAACAAGCATAATAATGCGTTGGCTCCGTTTAAAAATCATAAATCTAACCGTTTCATGTAATAAAGGTTTCAAAATAGTACTCGGTATCATGTCTAGGATTTTTCTAAAATTAATATTAACTTAGAATATACTTTAGAAGTCAAACAATGAAAACAAAAATGGTGTGCGTGATTATAACAAGATTAGAGTTAATTCATAACTAAATTTTGGATTTAATTTCTAAATGAATAAATGCAAAAAGTTGGATTAATTCCATGTGCGAAGAGTAAACTCGAAAGCATTTTATTTCAAGTTTATTCGAGCCGATGCAATAGCAGATTTTTCATATTCGTTGCATATACTGTTTGCATATACATGATTTTCTAGCAGTAAAATTAAGTACTTTTCATATTGTAAGACAAATCAATGATAATAGGATCTTGTTGTCGCTAGTTTATTTGATTTTCTATAAGCTACTAATCGTCGAGAGCGACATTTGATTACGCCCGGCGACATTTGTTTACTGCCTTTGTGGCATATTGCGTTTTAATAGAGGGCGAATTAAAACTCGTGGTGTTGTTGGAAGCTGTTTAGTAAACAAACAAAAAGCAGAAAACAACACATGGTTAGAAAAGAAAAACGCGCGAAAATAGAATGAATTGTTAGTGGAAATATACACGTGTTAGAAAAAAGTATCTACGCTTGTGTGTGTACGTATGTGTGTGTGTGTGTGTGTGTGTGTGTGTGTGTGTGTGTGTGTGCGCGCGCGCGCGTGCGTCTTCGCACTGAATTGACATCTCACCTTTGCGTCTCTTTCGTATGGCGAGAAGCGACGAATATTTTACGCGTGGAAGGTGTTTTCTTGTAAACAAAATGGATGCTGGGTTACGACTAAAACTAGAAACGGGAGAAAGAAAGAAAAGGGCGACAGCAATACACCCAAAAAAGTTTGGTAAATAGAAAACAGAAGGGAATATACAGAGAAATCGAAAGAATTTAGAAACAGAAGAAAAAGAAATGGAAGAAGGAAAAGGGGAAAAACACAGACAGAAAGGTGAGAAATACGTGGGGAAAAAAAGAAAAAAAGTGAAAAAAAAGAACGAAAAAAATGGGGAGGAAGAGAATGAAAAAAAGAAAAAGAAAGAAAGGAAAATCCATGGAAATAAAAATGAAAAAGAAGAGGAGGATAGAAAGAAAAGAAAATGAGAAGAAAGATAAAGAAAGAGGAATGACAAAGAGAAAGAAAGAAAAAATAATGAAAAAATAAAGAAGATGGGAGAGAAAGAAAGAAAAAATAATGAAAAACTAAAGAAGAAGAAAAAAAGAAAAAATAATGAAAAACTAAAGAAGAAGAAAAAAAGAGAAAGAAAGAAACGAAAGAGGAAAAAAATAAAGGAAATAGAAAAAAGGGAAGGAAGGGACAGAAGGAAATACGAGAGATGTGGGGAAAAGGAAATAAAAATCAATAAAAATGAAAAATCGATATATCGATGAAAAAAACGAAGAATATTAACAGAAAGATAAACGAAAGAGAAACAAACGAGAAAAAAAACACGAAAGAAAATCGTTAATAAGAAAGTAAAAAAAAACAACAAAGATAATAGATAAGGAAAGAAAAAGTATTAGAAAAAAAAAACTAAAAAAAAAGACAGAAGTAAAAGGTAAAAAGAAGGGAAATATTCACAAAAAAAAGGGGAATAAGAACAATACAAAAGAAGAAAAAAAATGGAGGAACAGTGTTTGTTTACCCTGATATCTCCCCTGGGCATGGAGTTTCCCCAAATACAATCGTTATTTGTTTGTTTGCCCTGGTGTTATATACAGATGGCATTCTCGGTCTCATCGACTTCCCGCCCGATAGCCAACTTTACCGATGCTGCCCCTAGGGGGCGACACCACCCACAGTTACTTCTACAAGCCAGAGCATCTTTATACATACATACATACATGCATACATACATAAATACATACACACACACACACATATATATATATATATATATATATATATATATCATATATACATCATATATATATATATATAATGTATAATGTATATGTATATGACTATATATATATATATATATATATATGTATGTATAACTATTTAATTTACTCACATAAATTTATATACGAAAGTATAGATTTATGCGTAAACTTTAAGTATTTACTTCAAAAGTGCTCAATACGTAGGTAGAGCTAGTTAGTAAGTTATAAAATGTATATGGCGATTAAGCAACACTGAATATTCCGCGTTTCATCCACTCACGCGGAATATTCAGTGTAGCTAAATCGCCATATACATTTTATAACTTACTATATATATATATATATATATATATATATATATATATATATATATATATATGTATATATATATTATATGAATATATATATATGTATATTAATTTTTATATATATACATGTATATATATATATACATACACATATATATGTATATGAATTTATATATATATAAATATGAATTTATACACATATATATTTGTATATGAATTTATATATATATACATGTTTATATGTATATATATACGTACATTTATATATACATATATATATACATTTATATATGTATTTATATATGTACATTTATATATATATGCATATATATATGTATATTTATATATATATATGCATGCATATATACGCATCTATATATATACATTTATCGGCATATATTGAGATATAAATATATCACGTACGGTATGTATATACATTATATATGCCACCCACCATTACTTCGACAAGCCAGTTTTATCCTTATATATATATATATATATATATATATATATATATATATATATATATGTTGAATATGAAAACTAGTGGCTACACATATGCAAATATGTTTCAGTGACCACCCTACTAGGGAAAATCACATCATCAGGCCAAGAATATCTTAGCCTGGTGATGTGATTTTCCCTAATAGGGTGGTCACTGAAACATATTTGCATACGTGTAGCCACTAGTTTTCATATTCAACATATTACTATTGCTCTGTCTAAACATTGAGAACTCTTTGGTAAACACATTGGGTTTTTTGTTTTTGTTTAAAAAACTAAACGATACTACCAATAATATATATATATATATATATTATTGGCTGAAGAGAGCTCGATAAGGATACCTTAAACGGGCCTTATTATCGGGCTTGAAACCGACGGTACCAATGACCTGTCTCAACTAACAACTTTCTGTACACAAAATATAAGTACGCTCTTAAAATTTGGATTTTCCTTTTAATTGAGCACTCTGCTGGAATTCTTTTTCCAAAAAACTAATCATATATATATATATATATATATATATATATATATACGCATATGTATATACAGAAAGATATGTACAAATATATATGTGTGTGTGTGTGTGTGTGTGTGTGTGTGTGTGTGTCTGTGTGTGTGTGTGTGTGTGTGTGTGTGTGTCTTAATCATTGGGGTTTATATCCGAGTTTCTTATCGAACATTTTTAGGGGGTTTTGTTTATTTTTGTCTCTCTTTTTTTCTTTTTTTTTTCTTTTTCTTTTTTACCGTGTTCAATTTTTCTCATTTTAGTTTTCGTCAACACGTCGTCTCCCTTCCTGTCCAATTTTTGTCCGCCATTTTCTGTTATTTTTTTTTTTTTTTTTTTTCTGGTTTTTGTAAAAACTTGTGTCTATCTGATTTTTACTGCAGCCCCTCAACTTCCTTTCGCGTTCGTCTCACACGCCTCTCGCATCTCCGTTTCCCCATCTCTTAATTATTTGTCGTTTCAACGCCCCCCTCCCACATATCTCTCCATGTCATTTCGTTACATTTTTATTTGTTTATTTGCTTATTTGTTATGTTTTTTTTTGTTTACTTTTGCATTGAAAGGGTGGTGGTAAGCTTGCGTTCCATGCAGTCGTTTTATTCTTTTATAAATTCTACGATTTTGCTCGACTTATACTTATTATCAACTACGCCCCCTCCCCCTCCGTTCTCTACTCATATTATTCGAGTTGTAACCACCCAGCATCACCCATTCACCGCTTCATACTGAAATGTGAAGCCGTAGCACGTATTTTCTTGTGAGATTAATTGTCTACGAATATAAAAATAAGAAAATCGTCTTAGCCCCAAGCTCTAGAACGGAATTTTTTATAGAATCTCTCTCTCTCTCTCTCTCTCTCTCTCTCTCTCTCTCTCTCTCTCTCTCTATATATATATATATATATATATATATATATATATATATATATATATATAACCTACATATATTATTTATATATATAAATATCTACATACTATATATATATATATATATATATATATATAGAGAGAGAGAGAGAGAGAGAGAGAGAGAGAGCGAGATAGAGATAGGGAAGAGATAGATAGATAGATAGATAGATAGATAGATAGATAGATAGATTATACCAGGTTAATATTTTCCAAAGGTAAAATAACTAATGAAGTTTTAACGAGGCTAATACCAGAGTGCTCAATACCGAAGTAGGGCAAAATATACGTTTTTATTTGCTTTACATACGCATTAATATGTTGCTACACATACATGAGCATGTTTCCGTCAGCAAGTTACTAGTAACTAAAGACTTCAGGCGATATTGCATATAGAAAAGCCTAGTCCGTAATTTACATAAAGATATCTACAAATATCCGTGATATTGCCTATAGAAAAGCTTGGTTGGTAAATCACGAATTAAACTTTTATATAAGCATTATCGCTTAAAGAGGCATCTAGCTATTGTAACTGGCTTACCAAAACATGCTCATATGATGTGACGATTGCAACGTCTTGTCAGACGAGTGCCACTCCCTCAGACACTTAAAGTCCATGAGCCAAAAATTACTTCCATCGCCACATGACCATTTTTATAGACAACTGCCTGAGGGAGTATCTTTTTTTTTTTTTTTTTTTACATAGGCATCACCACATTATCAAGGCCCAGAGGCCACTCAAGGATAAGGGTTAAAGAGTGTACAGTAGAAATTGGACAATATAGTAATCATTAGTAATCTATACACAGATGATGTTACAGAGTCTTAGCTTTGTACAACAGCTAAGTCTCTCTCTCTCTCTCGGTTCAAAATGTTGAGATCCAGCAACAAGCAAGAGTAAGATAGCCAGCAACAAGTTAAACTGATGACCAGCTTATTGCGGGTACTGGTCTACCACTTTATGGTTTTTTTTAAATCAGAGATTTGCTTCTCCTAGAAAGGTTGCCTTCACCTCGGCTTACGGGAGCCCTCTCCACCCCAGCACACACTGGCCGTTGACCCTGAAAAAGGGTTCATTCGCCATGCTCATATATATATATATATATATATATATATATATATATATATATATATATATATATATATATATATATATATATACATATATATATATATATATATTAAAATTCTGTAAATGAAGATTCACAAAAATGTTATTGGACAAGGTACACACAATTTGGAAAATTCTTTATTCCGCGGAGTTTCAAAGAGTGCCTTTTTTTCTTCATGTGAAAAATGTTAGCAAAATATGATTTATAGTTAAACTATGTTTTTGCTGTTTCGCTTATAAAATGAAACTGCAACATATCAAGCGGCTCATGCTGGCATAAAAGGTAAAAAAAAAGGTTGTAATTAGTTTCGTATAAAAATTCAATAAATATATAGACATATGTTATAGATATCACAATTATTATCATTATCTAAGATAAGATAATATATATATTATGAATGATAAATATATATAATATTCAATAAAATATTTTTGTTTAGTGTATATAAAAGTCAATACAATTTATTAATATGAAAAGTTAAATTTTAGTGGTTTTACTAGATATCACAATTATTAATAATAGATTATCTATTATATAATATATATATATTATGAATAATAAATAAAATATAATATTCAATAAAATATATTTTGTTTAGTGCATATAAATTTAATACAATTTATTAATACGAAAAGTTAAATTTTAGTGGCTTTACTTAAAAATTCAAAATGGCGTAATAAAAGAAAAAATAAACAGTAATTGCAACTTCTCTCCCAATTTTTAGATTTTGTAATCATGCCCAAATTCATTTTATTTTATTTTAATGGATTGATAGATGCTATTTCTTCTGAGGAGTTAAGGGTAGAATAGATTCTTTGAAAACTAGTAAATAGTGAAAACTTGAAGAGGGTGCTCAATACTATTGCAAAGCAAATATATATTTTTTTATTTTATTACCGTTTTATCCGTTTAGTTACACATGTTTCGGTTACCGAATCGTATCAACGTCAGACTTGTCAGACTTGAACCGAGGTGGTTATTATGGTTCAGTTTTTTCTTGCTCTAACATCGGTATGAAAAGATTGGTTTTTATCTTTAAAAATTATTAAAACCAACTTCTTAATCTAGTCAGTCATGGATATGCGAGCGACTTCATAAATGTTAACTAATTTGCATATTCTTTTGGAAAATAAAAGTTAATTAATTAATTATTATTTTTATGGTTTCTTATTAGATAATTGGCTTCATTTTATGCATAGTTTCTACATTGTGCATAATTACGTGGAATTTAGAATAAAAAACGTTATAGCACACTAACATATATATACTCCTATGAATTTAGGGTTTTTTGTGTATTAATATTTATATTAAAAATCCTTTTTTTATATTTATTTAAAAAGAAAAAACTTTGTTATATGTTGCCCGTGGAATTGCAAAAGATCTAATTTGCATATTCTTTTAAACATTCTTTTTAATTAATTCCCTATTAGTTTTTTCGGTTTTCTTATGCGATGATAATATTTAGTTAACTATTACGTGTAATTATATTCATGCAGATATTCTATATGATTTATACTTGCGTGATATTTGCGTAAAAAAACTTATAGTAAACACAAACCTCTTTCTATATATATTTATGCGTATATATATTTGTTTGCGTATATATATTTGTTTTAAAAAATTGCCTGCAAAACTCCTTTGTCAGTTTTTTATAGGGACATGAAACCCATGCGAAACTTTATATTTGGGTTTTAGCCGGAGAAAGTCGGTGCAAAAGTGTAAAAATTGGAATTTGCTAGGTGAAGGTCGAACGGTGGCATTACGAATATGCATGCGTAACATAATAGCTATTGGTTCATGTTTTAATTTTTAGCCTTGCAGCAAACATGTTTCCATAGCTCAGGCATTAATGTCAAAGAAAAAGGCAAATCGTAAGCTGAACGTTTTGGTTGCGATTCACGAGTTATTATTTTATTTATATATTTATTTTTTTTAACTTTTTAAATCATTACTATATTTTGGGTCCAATATAATATCATAATAATAAATATGAAATCCGTATTAATCAAATAATCATATTTAAGCGTACGTTACGATAGGGAAATGCCGGGCGACCTACTAGTTTTTTTTGTTTTGTTTTTTTTACAACGCTTACTGCTTAGCTCTACTTAGGTATTGAGTACTTTCGAAGTAAGTACTCAGAAAAGACACATAAATTTTTATGACATTCCTGAATTTTTAAGATGAGGATTGAATATTTGTATTATTTGGATTCATCGGACTACTGTTCTCGTCTTAAGTTATTTTCACATTTCGATCGATGTAACCTCCGAACTTCTTCCGGTATATTTTGTCGAACTTGGTAAGTTTAAAAATTTACTTCACGGGGGTAAAATGCTCTTGTTCTGTCAGCCATGGCTGGGTAGGGGTCCTAAGTAATTCGTAATTGTATTTTTCGGTCGTCCGCCCTGAGTATTGAAATTTCAACCTCCAGGAGAATATCACTTTTTACAATTGAATTTTTGTGAAAATGACAATCAAGATGAGAACATTAGTTTGATGAATCCTAATAACACGGATAAAATAATATATATAAATATACATACATAGATACATAGTATATATATATATATATATATATATATATATATATATATATATATATATATATATATATATATATAGCAAATGCAACCACACTTTTAAATTCAAGACAGGAACTAATATTTACATGTAGTCATAAACGTTGGTTTAAATTTAATAAATATAAACCACCGTAATCATTATAAATTACTTATTAGAAAAAATAATTTACAATCCCTTTTTTTTTTTTTTAATAAATTAAGTTAGACTAATTATCCCCCTTGCGCCCCTAATAAAAGAAACTATGACTAATTATCCCCCCTTACATTATGAAATTATATAAAACAACATTCGAATATAAACCGTGGCGTCTTTAAATCAAAAGTACGATAACAGAAATAACTTATTACACGGACGTCCCCCCTTTTAAAACTCATCATTTAAAGAGGCGAAAAACTATAGCAAACATATATATGAGTATTTTAACCATAGTTCCTGATTTCAAAAGGCGAAAAATTAAAAGGTAAATTTTTATACCTATAATTTTTATGTATATACCTCTATATCTATGTATATGTGTGTCTATTTTTTCATATATATGCATATATATATTTTTAATACTTTACTCAAGGCAAATTTATAATTCAAATTCAAATCTATATTTACTCTTTTTCTTTTCTATCTATAACCTATATTAAACTTCTTATCAACTTTAAATCCAGACCTTTTATTTTAATTTTTTTCAGATACATCTGCCTAACTTTTAATGCTAGGTGTAGTTATGGTGTCTTTTAGATTTAATAAAAACCCTTCAAAATTTGCTGACGAGGAGACCTTGCTCATTAAAAAACTATATGTACTTATTGTTCGTAACTGGATGTTTACCGCAATAAAAAGCATTGTTTTCCGAAACGATCGTACAGATAATTGATTTTGTTGTTGTTCCTTCTTATGAAACGGATTTTTAATTTAGTTGAAATTTAATTGTTCAAATTTTAAATTATCAATCACATTACTTGATATATATACATATATATATATATATATATATATATATATATATATATATATATAGATGATAGGTAGGTAGGGAGGCAGGTAGATGGATAGATAGATAGATAGATAGATAGATAGAAACCCACTTCTATTACTAATTAGACGGTATCCTTTAAGAGCAAAACCAGACTACGTTTAAGTATGAATTGTTATATACGTTCCATACAAGAAAGCTTTAAAATGATTTTTTGTGATTTTTTTTATTTTAATTAAGTTTAGTTTGTTTGGATTTGAGGCGTTGGCGATCATAAAATTGCACATGTCTAATTATCAGTGTTCTGAAGTCAAGTGTCATTGAAACAAGTAGAGCATGACTTATCTCCCCTTGCGATCGCTACTACTTAAGTAACATAAACAATAATTAATCGCATTTTTTTAAGAAAAAAAAAACTAATGAGTGCACTTTTAGATATTTCGAAACAATTATTGTTAAATGCGTGGGATGGCAGTTTGTTTTAATTTCTCTCGAGATGGTGGGGAAGGGTGAAAACCAGATTTTTAATGGAGATTTTTTAGCTATTTGTAAAAAAAAAAAAGTCAGTTCAAGAATTGGTGACCCCTTAGAAGACAAACTAATCAATTTTCCGTGTTATTAAACTTTCTTGACTGAAGTCATTTTCATTTTGGTTAAATGTAGTTTTGTATAACCTATTTCTACGCTCTTACGTTATTTCTTTTATCTAAAAAACAAAGTCCGTAACGAGGAAGTTGGTACAGTTGTAGACAAACAACTTTTGATGCAAAAAGGGAGATTCTACCTCTTTAGGCAATTACATGTGAACGTCCTAAAAAGCTTGGCGAAAATAATGAGAAGAAAAATAAGCACACGATTTTCGATTTAATGTTTACATTTATTTGTGTTCAGCCATGACTTGATAGAGGTCCTAAGTAATTCGCCATTGCATTTTTCCGTCGTTCACAGAGAATTGAACCTTCAACCACCAGGAAGGGAAGACTTCTTCAATTGATTTCCCAAGTACTCTAACAACTGCGCCACTTTTAGGAGGGTTAAACCTACTTTTATATCTCGTTGTAAATATTACTACTTATATATATATATATGTGTGTGTGTGTGTGTGTGTGTGTGTGTGTGTGTGTGTGTGAATTCTGACGATGCTAGTTGAATATTTCCTCTCTTTGAGGATCTTCCTCTAGTTGAAACAATATGTAAACTCATTCTGGACTCACAGTAATAAATTTCTTATATACTGCTCTGGCTACACATTGAGCACTCTAGTCCGTTTTTTTTCACCACTAGTATATATATATATATATATATATATATATATATATATTTATATATATATATAACTATTTCATTTATTCACATAAATTTACTATACGAAAGTATAGATTTATACGTAAACTTTAAGTATTTACTTCAAAAGTGCTCAATACGTAGGTAGAGCTAGTTAGTAATTTATAAAATATATATGGCGATTAAGCTACACTGAATATTCTGCGTTTCATCCAACTATAGGATTAGTCAGGCTTACGAATCCTATAGTTGGATGAAACGCAGAATATTCAGTGTAGCTTAATCGCCATATATATTTTATAAATTACTATATATATATATATATATATATATATATATATATATATATATATATATATATATACTTTATTGTTTTTAATTATTACTGTATATATTATCTATCATTTATAATATTAATATATATAGTATATAAACAATAGATTGAAAAAATCAGATATAGCTGACCATATCTGGGGGGGGAAGAAATCATCTTCCATTATGGGACGAAGTAAAAATCATAGACAGAGAAGAACGTTGGAGAGTAAGACGACTGAAAGAAGCAACACATGTGCTGAGAGACAACCAATTCTTAAATAGGCGTAATATAGAATTGTATACGATACGGAAACCGTTGATTATAAGTAATAGATAATTTATGCAGTAATATATAGTAATAATAATTAGTAATAAATGGTGAAGTTAACAATTCGAAAGAAAAATAGGTTTAAGGCCCCTTAAATTCGTACTAGAATTGTCTGCTAGTACGGTGGTTAGATTACTGGGAAAATCCGTTGTTAAAGTGATATTTTCCTGGTTCAATTCTCAATGTGGGCGACCGAAAAATATGATTGCAAAATATTTAGGACCTCTGTACAGTCATGGATGATGATAATCTATCCTCATCTCCAAAATTCAGAAACGTCATAATTATTTATTTATAACACACACACACACACACACACACACACACACACACACACATGCGCACACACACACACACACACACATATACACACACAATCTTTCGCATCGTGATTTCGTGATACATATTCCTTTATTACGGTTATATAACGGGAACGGATATGTCAATACTAAAATAGGAAACCTTTTGGAAATACCAGGCGCTGTGTGCGCTCTTTGCTTGTTTCCATTGTTTCCAGTCGTCCTGGACTTCTGGAATCAAGCAGTACCCACTCAGGAGATATGTATGTATGTAAATATGTCCCAGTCATGGATCAAATGGCATGGTGGGTGGAGAGGGCTCCCATAAGCCGTGGTGAAGGCAACCTTTCTAGCAGAAGGAAAACTCTTACATAAAACCTGCAGCGACTGCTGCTTCCAATGATGTTGACTTGTTCTTCTTTTTGGTTCAATGTGGCAGTTGTTTAGAGAGTGGGATTGACTCTGTGCAAAGTTTTTCCTAACTATAAAAAACCTTACGCGCAGGCATTGCTTGATATAAATTAGATACACATTTTACCATCAGTGTGTATCTTGATAACAAAAAGGCTGGCTTCGGGACAAGATCAAAGTGTAGTATCTGTTCCGACAGATGCTGCACTTGAGATGGTTTGTGCCGGTCAATGGAGGGGAGACCCTCTATACTGGGACAATTATTATTTTTGGTAACCAGAGTGCCCCCTTTTTGCCTACTTTTAGGGGAGCTGGTTTTTACCTCACATTAAAAACGGCCTTGTGCCTAATTTGCTCAGTGGGGGAGCAAATAAATACCATCTGTTCTTCAGATGCCGCACTTCAATTTCTTGTTCTCTGTCAGTGGAGGAGAAATCCTTCACGACTGAGACAATTTTTATTTTTGTTCCTTTTCTTCACGTTAAAAAATGACCCTGGTGTCTAACTCTGTCCCGTGGGGAGGCATTGTAAATAGGAACAAAAAGGCTGGCTGTAACCTAAAACGGCAAAACATTCAATGAAGTTGGTAAATATGGTTATATGTTTCTGTATATATATATATATATATATATATATATATATATATATATATATATATATATATATATGCTATATTAAGTAATGGCAATATTCGAAAACGAATTTGCTGCCATCATCATGTAAATATGTATATATATACGTATATACATCATGTATATATATATATATATATATATATATATATATATATATATATATATATATATATATATATATATGTACATGCGTTGGCTATAAAAGAACTATAATCAATACAGATCACTTAGTTTGCTATATGGTCATTGAACAGAGTCTGCTTGCATCCACGACTCCATTTTGTATTAACTCGTCCTCTTATGATGTGTGCCAAGCCAGTGAGGCCGAAACAGGCCAGTCGGTTGAATCGGATGTTTACGCCTTCCGCGTCCAGACAATTCTTCACGCACGATATAACCTACAAGACAGCGCGGACCCTCGAGCTGCACCAACAGTGCCGACTTTATTGAGTTAAATACAGAAAGTAACAAACCATGCTAGCCGTAATCGTTCTTTTCTTCGAGATCACGAGGCGGAGCGGAGAAAACGACTTTACGTCAATTAAATCCAAACAATAATTGTGTTAAGATGGCCGATAGCAGTTTTTCAGATAATATGTGTATTAAGCCTTCATGCGGACGAAGTAAAAACCCGGTGTAAAATATTTGCTTTCGGCAACGAACTTTACGTAAGTGACCGCGGGGTCCTCTAGTTCAATGTGTAATTTAGCGGTGGTGAACATGGGCAGACGAGGGACACTGTTTGCCACAATAAAAACCGGGATATACGAAGTTTTATTTTATAAGACCTGCGGGGGTTTCAATGGACATGTAAAACTGATATTAATTCCTGCTGGACTGTCAGATTTATGCTGTTGAGCCACTGGGGGCAGAGAATGACTATGGTCACTGGACAATGGAAGACTTTCCCTTGTCAACGGTTCAACAATGAACTGAACCCATTCAATAAAACGTACATTTCGTTCGGGTTTTATTCGACTTGGACATGGCATTATTTTAAACAGGTCCAATTTGTTTTTTTTTATACCTTTTTTTTATACATCCACGCTTTTCATGGAAAAGGCTCCGTCTGTCTGTCATATTGTACTTAAGTTTGAAAACGCGGTGTTTGTTTTCAGACATACGCAAGTACAAATTGCAGTTTAAAAGTAATTAATATGAAAATATATTAGGCCAAAGTAGATATCGACAACAAAAATTACGGAAAATTAACGAGTAGAATTTTAATTAAAAATAAAACCCTTTTTTTCTCTATATGTCTGATTCCGAATACATTGTAGATCTTTAATTTAGAAGAATTACATAAAAAGGGGGGGGTAAGTCAGTCTGTCCTTTCTCTAAAGTTCTCCTGAATTCCCGCTGCCTATAACATGGACGTTTTCAAGTCCAATGTAAGCAAGTTCTTGTTAAGTCGCCATCTTGTATAATTAATTCCCATCCAATGGATCATCAAGTGGCTTTGATAAAGGGCAACCTCTACATTTGTTCTTGATGTTAAAACTTTTCGGCTGTTTGACTCCTGAGCCTACTGTCATAGTCGGTAACAGACATTTTCACTGTGATTTTTATTAAATACATTAAGATGTATCAGAGTATGGCGACTGTATGCAAATGCTGAACCGTGTGCGAAGTGACACGTCACGATAAGGAAATAGAAAAAGACTATAAAAAGAACGTGTGTATAGACCGATGCTGAGGTTCGGGAGGACAAAGGTTAAAAAGATGGAGTACGATCACGTTTTATTCGGGAAAGTATCCGAAAATAAATGTTGTTACAAAATAAAAGAATCGAAGTATTGCTTTTCTTATGTTCCTTGCACCGTCCTCTGCTACAACGTATTGGGTCCCGGGTGTTTGCAGGTTAACTCGTGTGTAAACGTCTATTACGTTACAAAGAGGTATTTTTTTACTTTAACTTTAACTCAGTAGTCACCGTAAAATTGCCTACTTGTAAAGGTTTTCTGATGCGCTGAAAACGAATATCACATTTAATGTTGGGTCAGACAAGTAGTTTTCCGGATATTGAGACATTTATTATTCAATGTAATCGCTTATGTTTTCCCCACTTAACAAGTATTAATGCGCGTACGTGTTACAAACACCCCTCTCCATGTTAAGAATGGCGACGGACACTGAAATTCATTGAATAATACATTGAAAAAATATCTTAATATCCAGAAAACTGCTTGTCTGCCACAAATTTTAATGTGACATTCGTTATCAGCAGACCCGAAAACCTTTAAAAGGTGTCAATTTAAAGGTTAATGTTGAGTTGTAATTAAAATAAACATTTACCTATTAAGATATACTAGCAGGACCCGTGGAAATTCCACAGAATGAGAAATATGTTTAATAAAAAAATATGTTTTGATAAAATTGATATAATTGGGAGGGGATAGCGCAAAAAAATGGAGGGGGTGGATAGAAAAACCAATAACACACAGCAAATATAAGTTTATTAACATTTTTATGAAAATAGTGCCCGTTCTATTTTAAATATAGAACTGTCACAAACGAGATAAATTAATAAATAAGAATAAATTTTCAGAAAATAATATTGTGCTACATAGTTCAATACAAATAATTAAATCATCTTTAATTTACTCCTTCAGTCCAGCACTTCTTAGCAGAATACAGTATTTTCCCCGTTTCTTTCGAATGTTCCCTTTTCATATAATATTTCGCCGGGTTCTTTTTTCAGAGAAGAACCGAAATTACTACGAACTCCTTTTTTACACTATTACAACAATAATTATATATTATTATAGTGACATTCAAAAACGAGGCTATATTAAAGGTCCGTCATTCTAATATTCCTGGTCAGAAATACCAAATTGGCCTTTTTAAAGCCGAATTTCGCGAATTTAGCCTTTTAAAAGCCGTTTTGGCTTAAAACATTATATTTGGCCTTTTTTAAAGCATAACCTTCGAACTAACTAAGAAACAAACAAACGGACTATTATACGGATTCTATAGGCTGTGAGTTCGATCCTCGGTAAAATTTTAAATATTACTAATTTGTACCATCTCTTTAAGTGATATTGGTACAGTGCCTGACTACGACAATTTCGATCTGGACCCGACTTCGGCCACTTTATTACAAGTACGAAGAACAATATTTGTGAAATTCCGTGAAAATCAAATATGTTAAGTAATTGCATGAGAGATTAAGTAACTAGGATGAATGTATTTATGTATAGTTTTTATTGGTAAAAAAAATCGAAATTATAAGCAAAAACTAATTCGCTTCGAATTATCATAAATGTGTATTTCTGTAGATTAGAAAATTTTTTTTTTTTTTTTACAACTGTAAAACCTATATCCGTAGTCACGTATGGAAAAGATCAGCTGTTCAAATATTATATTAAGACAACTTATAAATAAGCAGGCGTGTACTCCTTGTATTAAGGACAATGGATGTGAGAATTCGAAAAGGCGAGTTGTTTTTCTCAACAAAAATTTTAAAAGACAGGTCGATTTTCCCAACAAAATTTATTAAAAGGCGAATTGATTTAACAAAAAATATAATGCGAGTCGTCTTTCTTGAAAAAATGACGAAATGGTGAGACGTTTTTTTCTGAATAAAAAATTACTAAATGATGAATCGTTCTCTCAACAAAAGTCACTGAAAGGAAGTTGGTCGTTTTATAAAAAGAAATTATTAAAATGCAAGTCATTTTTTCAAGAAAACATACTAAAATGCCAATCGTTTATATAAAAAAAAATACTTAAAAAGCAAGCTGTATTTTTCAACAAAACAATATTAAACAATTATTATCAACTATTACGAAAAAGCGGTTCGTTTTCTTAACAAAAATTCCTTAAAGTCGAATCAGTTTTTCTTAACAAAAGTCACTAAAAGCTCAGTTGTTTTTTGCTTAACAAATATTATTTTTAAAAAATTCATTTTTCTCAACAAAATTTACCACTGAGTTTTTTCTCTCAACAAATCAAGTCGTTTGTCTCAACAAAATTGATTGAAAAGTGAGTCATTTTTTTTAACTGAACTGACTTAATAGCGAGTTATTTTTAATAGAAATGACTAAAAGTTTTTTCTCAACAAAATTTTCTACATTACGAGTGTTCTTCAATAAAAATGACTAAAAACCAAGATATTTTTCTCAACCAAAATTACTAAAATTAGAGTCGTTATTTTCAACAAAAATGATTAAGACCGAATCATTATTCTGACTAAATGGCCACTGTTTCTCTCAACAAAAATTACTAAATTGCGAGTTGTTTTTCTTAAACACTACTAAGAATCGAGTAATTTTCCACAACAAACAATATTAAATGGCTTGATGTTTTTCTCAGCAAAAATTTCTAAATAGCGAATCGTTTTTAATCACAAAAATTAGTAAAATGTTAATCGTTTTTCTTCACAAAAATGTAAAATAAGCGCGTCCTATATTTTTCAACAAAATGCAACTAAAAGAGGGTTGCTTTTTTCAGCAAATAGTCACGCACAATGTAGTCGTTTTTCTCAACGTTAAAGGGAGTCGTTTCTTTCAATAAAAAAATTAAACTGTACTAACGTGCAGAAGTTCAAGTGCAACGTGAACCAACATCTTGCTACCCAAATCCCTACATAGTACCCCAGTAGTTGGCCCCTACACCAAAGTGGCAATGTGCCTTGTTTGGGGTGAAAATGTAATAATAAAAAAAGGCGAATTGTTTTTCTTTCACCAAAAAGTTACTGTTTAACAATTATGATTTTTTTTAATTTTATCAAAATGAACATTATTCTATTGTAACTACAGACGTGATTACATTAATGCAACAATATCTACACTATTTCTCTAGAAACAATAACTAATTTCGCAGCGAACATCGTTAAAAAATGTTTAAAATGTATGTATTATTTAACCCTAAAAATATTCATGAGATTCAATACATGAGTGTAGGTTCCGAATACTGTGGTTTACGAGTGAAAATGGCCAAATTGTTCGATATTGAAAATGAAGAATATCATAATTAATATCATTCACCAAGGATGACTTGTTTAGTCATCGTCTTGATCAATATAAATATACTAGTCTGCATTATGATTAACATAATCTGGCACAAGGCCATTAAGCTTTGGGCATGTGGCACGCCATTGAATTAGCATCATAAAACGTGCTAAAAGCCATAACAGCAGGTGCTCGTTCTTATTTAATTAAATAGCAACTGCCAACTTTCCTTGTTTTTCGCTTTTCGAAGTAGTTTTTATAGTTTTTTTTTTGTTTTTAAATAAGATTTTTTACATGAACTTAAGAAACAAATATGTACAGTTGTTTGAATTGCTCTATAAAACATTCAATCTAATATGATGACTGAAATTATATATATATATATATATATACATATATCTGTAAAACATTCAATCTAATATCATTACTGAAATAATACATACATACGTACATATATATATATATATATATATATATATATATATATATATATATATATATATATATATATCTATATGAACGTGAATGTGTGTTTAATGTACACATGTATATACTAGCAAAAATACCCGTCGTTGACTGGGTTAAAAACAGCCTACAGAAAATGGACTCTGATTTATGAAAGTATGATAGGTTGTGAAAATGAAGGGTTGTAAAGAGATGGCTTCGAATTTGGGGGTATCAAAACCAAAGCAAAATATGATGAAAGTAAAAATAAAATAAGTAAATCCCATAATTTATACAATTTTATACAATAGTATGTAGATAGATACTTAGATAGATAGATAGAAAGATAGATAGATAGATAGATAGATAGATAGATAGATAGATAGATAGATAAATAGATAGATAGATAGATAGATAGATAAAAAGATAGATTAATAGATAGAAAGATAGATAGATAGATAGAAAGATAGATAGATAAATAGATAGAAAGATAGATAGGTAGAAAGATAAATAGATAGATAGATAGAAAGATAGATAGATAGATAAATAGATAGATAGACAGAACGATAGATAGATAGATAGAAAGAGAGAAAGATAGATAGATAAATAGATATATAGATAAATAGATAGATAGATAGATAGATAGATAAAAAGATAGATAGATAGATAGATAGAAAGAGAGATAGATAGATAGATAGATAGATAGATATATAAATAGATAGATAGAAAGATAGATAAATAGATAGATAGAAAGAAAGATAGATAGATAAATAGATAGATAGAAAGATAGATAAATAGATAGATAGAAAGAAAGATAGATAGATAGATAAATAGATAGATAGAAAGAAAGATAGATAGATAGATAAATAGATAGATAGATAGATGAAGATACTGAGATAAATAGATAGATAGATAGATAGATAGATAAATAAATAAAGAAAAAGATAGATAGATAGATAGATAGATAGATAAAGAAAAAGATAGATAGATAGATAGATAGATAGATAGATAGATAGATAGAAGTAGCCTTGTTTTTTCGTCTGTCTGTGTGCGGAACGGTCTCCACCAATCTGCTTGTGAAATTTTGTTCTACAAACTTAAAACCTGATATATAAAGAATGTGAACATGTGAAAAAAATTCGATGTGATTTTTAACTGGAAATCATAATTAGAAAAAACAATTCGTAGGCGTAAGTCGATTAATCGTCTTTCTTCTATGCATGTGTAAAAATACCTTTATATCTTTAACAACCTTATTATTTAAGTTTTTATATGCGTATGGGTTTAGCTCGGGTGGTAAGGAATAATGCTGGAGAGCCATATGAATTGGTTTCGATTCCAGCTGATGTCACTCAAGTCATGTTTTGTTTTTGTTTTTTTAAATCACTACTATGAGTTTTATACAATATAATAATTAACAAAGTTTTGGTTTGATTCTCAGTGGTGACGCACGGGTCATTTTCGCGAGTTTTTAAATTAATCCAATTCAATATAATCCAATATAATCTATATAATAAATACAAAATCTGCAAAAATTATCATATTAAACCGTATTTTACGACAAGGCATTGCCAGGCGCCCTGCTAATATATATATATATATATATATATATATATATATATATATATATATATATATATATATATATATATATATAAATTCAATATGGTGCAATGGAAAAATATAAATTAAATATATATAAAGAAAGTCCACACTTGTAATTTTTTCAAAAACTGCAAATTTAAGCTAAATTTTATGTAACTGTTTAAACAAACTATACCTCATTTGATTGGCCTTTTATTCTTCTATAATTTTACCTGCTCATATTTGACCTTTAATTGAAATATTCTAGTGTTCACGTCAATTTAAAAAAAATAACTTCAAATTGAGGAGGCAAAAAGAAAGTCCGCACAATGGAAAATTGTTATTTAAATGTAACTTTAGGACATTAATGCAACACAAATACAACAGGAACACAATGAACTAGTTAATATTTAGTAGCATAGCACTTCTGCAGTTTAACAGCCTGCAATCTTTTGTGCATTTCTTGAATTAGACTGAAGCAATACTCCGGGGAAAGAGCATCCCACTTTTCTTTAATTTTTGTCCAAAGTTCTTCCAAATTTGAAATTTTATCATTGCGTAGCTGTTGATTGATGTAATGCCATACGTTTTTGATAGGATTGTGGTCTGGAGATTGTGCAGGCCAATCCAAACACGAAATATGATGCTCTTCCAGGAATTTCTTGGCATTGCCAGCTGTGTGAATGGGAGCATTATCCTGCATGAAGATGGGATTATCATCCAAATTCCGACCAAAGTAGGGTGGAAAATGCTCAGTCAACATATTAATGTACTTGGTCGAATTAATTCGACCTTGCAAGCGAACTATAGACCCTGGACCATTGGTACGTATAATGCCCCACACCAAAATTGAACCTCCACCACCTTGCAGTGTTGAAACTGAGCACCTAGGATTAAATTCCTCGTCTTTCCTCCGACGGACGTACTGCCTCCCATCACTGCCTAGCCTATTGAACTTTCTTTCGTCGCTAAAAAAGCACTTTTAACCAAGATGAAGTCATGATCTTCATCGTAGCTGACAAAGTCCAGATACCGCTTTCTGCTTTTTACAGAAATCATTGGTTTGCGTCTTGCAACATATCCTTGCAAATTAAATTCCTGTGGAAATATGTTTTTCAATTTCATTTCATCTTTTATTTATACCAATCCTTAATTTATGAAGTTCAGTGTAATTGCAGAGCATATAACAAATAAATAACATTGATTGATATCATAATTAAACGAATCATTTTGCGCCACGAAACAGATAATGTCAAGAATTGTGAATGTCGACGTATTTAAAGAAATATAAATTATAGAATGTTCAACACCATGAAATTTGGAATATAGACATTTGTCATTTATTGCTATATATTAATATGTATTTTAGCAGTGAGAATTGGCGCAAAAATGTGAAAATTAAGGAAATGAAATTTGTCTCGTGCAGGTCGAACGACGGCATTACGAATATGCATGCGTAACGTAATAGCTCTTGGTTCATGTTTTAATTGTTAGCCTTGCAGCAAGCATGTTTTAATAGGTCAGGCATTAACTTCAAAGGAAAATATAAATCGTACGCTAAACGTTTTGGTTTCGTTTCTCCGTAGTGGCGCAAGAGTCATTTTTTTTTTTTTAACTTTTAAATCATTACTATATATCGAGTCTTATATAATATAATAATAAATACGAAATCTGCATTAATAAAAATATCATATTTAAGCGTATTTTACGACCGGGCAATGCCGGGCAACCTGATAGTATATATATATATATATATATGTGTGTGTGTGTGTGTGTGTGTGTGTGTGTGTGTGTGTGTGTGTGTGTGTGTGCACACACATATAAATTAGCTTTGGGGCAAGAACTCAAATCAGCCAATGAAAAAAAGGGTTGTATAAAACGAACAAAAAAGGATTCAAATCTTATGAGTTTTTGTTTGTTTATTTGTTTAAGTGTTTGTTTTTTCTATCTTGAATTCGTTTCGACCGTCATTTTCAATTAATTCCATCCCGCCGTGAGTTCGAGTTCCAACATGATACCTGGCCTCCAGCACAAAAAGTATATCTTCAAAAATGCAACAGTTTTTTTTATGTTGTTATTCGTAATTGGAATTGAAATCGATCAAGAATAAAAGCACAACAGCAATGATACAAAAAAAAGGCAGAATAAAAACAAACACAACTATAACACAAAAAAGAACAAAAACACAACAGCAATAACACACACACACACGTACACATACACACATATACACACACACACATACAAACACACACAAACACACACATACACACACATGCACACACAAATACACATACACACACACATGCACAAACACACACACACACACATAACTGTCGAACCAGAAAACCACGCGGAAAATAAGAAAATTAAGAACGGAGATTTAAAAAAATCTTCTGTAAGTCCAAACGGATAAATCTGTATGTTCAAAAAAAAATGCATTAAAGGAAAGAAATTAGGATTGTATTTTACCAAATTTCCAAGAACAAAACGAAAATGTGTTAGAAACCTGTTGTACTCACTTTATAAATATATTTGCAGGCAGATCCGATGTTGCCCGGTATTACATAAGGATCAACGAATGTTTCACACCATACGTTTATTGTCGTCGAAATGAAATTGCCCATTTTTTAATCAAATCGATTGATTGCTTGCTCTGATTGACTTAATCCACAATACATTGTAGTCTACATTGCACTGTAGAGAACCTACTATTGATTTTATAAAATTATTTTTATATAATTGATTGAATTGAAGTTTAAAATTCAAAAGTTAAACATCATAGTTTAATTGTGCCCTAAACAGAAACATTCATTTCGAACGCGCCCCTGTCTTATCAAAGAACTACTGTTGATTTTATACGCTGGGAATTTCTGCTTGTGTGGTAATAAAACTTTTCAGATGCACTTGTGATGAATGTTGTGTAAGATGTTAACTTTATTTTACTTATCGAGTATCGATACTTATCGAAGACATTCCGCTACAAAACGTATCTAAGAACACAGCGGCGATTTTAAATGGTACTTCTTTTTTATCGTGACTTGAACTCATTAATAAATTGAACTCATTAATAAATTGAACTCATTAATAAATTGAACTCATTAATAAGAAAAAATTAGAAGAAAATAGTGAGGTGAACCCAGGTTTGAACAGGCGATCATTTGATCTATAGTCGAATGCTTTACCACTAAGCTATATCTTCAGATAACAATAATTTTTGTTAAGAAGAAATGATTTATTAAGATTTTATTATTTTCTTTGGCCGGTGTAACGTAAAATATTCCCCTGTAAAAATTCTTCTTTTTTTTATCTATGAGAGAAAAGACTAAGATCGGATTTTTCGATTTTCAATACTTATCGGATGAATTTCAGTACAAACCATATCTAAGAACACTGCCAGACATATAAATTACCTTTGCGTGAAATTTGCAAACGATTGTCTTAGCCGTTTCGGAACAAATATAATTAATTTATTAACAAATATAATAAATTTATTAACAAATATTATTAATTTATTAACAAATATTATTAATTCATTAACAAATATTAAATAAGGAAACATTTCGACTGGAATTTTGAGTTTCATTTTTAGATAAACACAACATCAGGTCTATTCGTTTTGGTTTAGCTTGCTTATCATCTTGAAAAATTTCAAGTGGGATTTTTCTCAATTTTACATTCATAATATTAAATAGATTTTAAATGGATATGATCCTTCGTTTTCTCTGACCACAACCTTTCAGCCTTATCCAAAATGATTCCTTTGGTATTATCATAATTATTATGATTATTATGATTATTATTATTATTAGTAGTAGTAGTAGTAGTAGGAGGAGGAGGAGGAGGAGGAGGAGGAGGAGGAGGAGGAGTATCTATGATATAATGGGCATTTTTCTGTATGTATGTTTGTATGTAAGCCTGTATGCCCGGCTAAAATTTAAAAACTGCAACATAAACACGCACAAAGTTGGTATTTTTACCGGATGAATATTATCTAAAATTTAAAAATAAAAACGCCATTCATTCTTTAACCGTAAACTGGTGAATGTTTCGTCAGGATGGAAGTCAGTTTCTCCAGCCATATTATGTACGGACTAAAAGGGAAATAACTCTGATTTTTTTATCAAGGAATCAATTCCCTTACGAATCATCTGTATGTGTGAGAGTTGGGTGGACAGGAAATGAATGGCAGGGATAGGGAGAGGGAAAACATGGAGAGAGAAAAGACAGTAGTTTTAATAAAAATATGTTACACTTTTGGCCCCGGGAAATGCCGAGTAGGCCTGCTAGTATGCAATTAGTCGTCAATGAGTTTTTTTCCTGTTGCTAGAGAAGGCGAGAGAAGGTAATAAACAGAGATAGAGAGATAGTGGGGGTGTAGGGAAGAAAAGAGGCATAAGAGAGAAAGATGGGGGCTAAGAAGGATAGTCATGGAGAGGGGGGAGAGAGATGAAAAAAAAGGGAATATAGAAGGAAATGGAAATACAGGGTGGAACGATAAAATTGTCGCCCTAAAGAAAACAACAGTTTTATTTTTAAATTTATTAACAAAAATCAATTCAGTTAACTGGATTATGTAGTATAGCTTACATGTATTCAATGTAGCCGCATTCAGCCTCAATACCGCCTCGATAAAGGGCCCAGAACTGGGAGCATGTTTTTCTACAAGCGTTGGCGTGATCTTGGCAAATATTCAGCGAACTGCTGTGATGAGGCTGCCTTCGGTGTTGTGCGAGGTCATGTTGGTGATGTTCCCGACATGATCAAAGTAGTCCAGCGTGTTCATGAGGAGGGGTGGAAATGACAGAAGAGTACAAAGTCGTAGCATCCTTCTGAAGCCAAGCCTAGGTCTCTTTGGACTTGTGGGCTGGCGCTGCATCCTGATGCCACACCCAGAGTCTGCAAGTGGCCACCTGATTACACCAGAGGATCACTACACTCTTTGACACATCTAAATACACTTTGGTGTTGACTTTCAAGCCGACGTCATAGACGTGAGGTGGCATGATGTGGCCGTCACTTAAAACCACATCAAGGACCATAACCATGCCCGGAAAAATCGTTGAGTTGTGCCTTCATTTTGAGGATGCTGGCAATGGTCCTGTGGCCATAACTTGGATCGGTAGAGAGCAGGAGTCATACAGCGGCGCATCTCCGATCTCGCTCGTTGAACATTGTGTTACTTTTAGACATGATAGGAGGCTTCTATCGCTCTTGGGTTTTGTACACAACTGGTCAACTAGTAGATGATCTGCATCAAAAAAAAAAGAAAGACAGTTTTCATCAAACGGAAATGGAATCATGTCGTCTTTCTAAGGTGATAATGTTATTGTTCTACCTTGTACAGGAGAAGAAGGATAAACAGAGAGAGGATAGACATAAAGAATGGGAGAGAGAAAGACAGAAAAAGAGAGAAAGTATTAAGAGAAAGATATTACACAGTCTTTCGAACTCTTCTATTTTCTTGTCCATGTCTCTCCCGGGCAACGCCGGGTACACGTGCTTGTATAATAACAACCGCTTTACGCGATAGTGCATTAAAAAAGAAATTAACCTATTGGGATTTAAAAAAGAAATTAACACATTTGGCACATGATTGAGTTTATTGAGAGTTAATGGTATGTCACTTAACAGGCAATGAAACTGCCCCTCCCCCTTTGTGCAATGGGAGAAGTACTGCCTGGGAGGGCGGCCTCCCGAGACAGGACAAATTCTCATAATACATTATAACATCAAAAGATGTTGAGGCGTATTGCAAACAATATTAAAGCAAGAACGAACTGTTTTTGTTTTCTTATCTGAGTATCGTTTAATTCTCTACGTAAGATTACAGATGGTGTTCTCAGATTAGGCTGTCTGAAGATTTTGGCTCCCTGGTAGAAAACGCATGAATGTTATTGTTTCTTTTTTCATCCCCTTTGCAAGACGCCATCATGTTCTCTGAATCCAAAAACGAAAACAACAATTTTCCTATTTATTGATTGATTGATTTATTGATTTACCGATTGTCATCCTCACTTTCATAGTTCTTGTTGTTTTATCACTCATCCTTCGGGACCCATGGCGCAGTGGATAAAAGCGTTCAATCTCTACTGTTCCAGGTGCCTTGACAGAGTACAAAATAGACTTCGTGGCTTAGTGGGGGATGCGATTTTCTCTTCCCTGCAACCTCTCTCCCACAGAAGAGACTTTGCGAGCCTATCTTTGTTTTATCGTTATTTCCATGGCAGGTGCTCGTCTGAGCTCCAATCGCTAGTCCCCCGTCGCAAATCTTTTACGAAAAACACCCGTCTGGCTGAAACCACTGTCCAAAATTTTCTCCACTCTTTATCTGTGCCCAAATCAAAACGTAGATTCCATGAACAAAGCTTCTTTCTTAGAACTGCACGCCTGTGGAACTCTGTTCCGTCTGCCTGTTTCCCACCGGACTACAACCTGGATGTCTTCAAGTCCAACGTAAACAAATTCCTGATGAACCGCCCCCTTAAGTAGACATTTTTATTAAATCCCCACACTAAAGTACTGTACATGCAATAACCCTTATCCCTGAGTGGCTTCCGGGCCTTGATAAGCGGTGATCACCTTGTAAAAAAAAGGTGAGCATTGTCTAAAGATATTGGTTTCAATCCTACCCAAAGCAGGCCGGAGAATTAGTTGGCCAAAACGCGGTGAGACAACAGCGACTATGGAACGCATTAAATAATGTGGATACAATTACAAGATTCAGCATTCCTGTCCCATTGCGGTTAACCACCTGAAGAAGGCCAGAGGATGAGTTGGCCGAAATGTTGTGAAACAACAACAACTATAAAGATTAGGATAACTGGCCGCAAATAAATAAATAAATAAATACACAAATTACTCATCTCAAATAATTCTAATAAAAAATAATGTATAACATTTTTCCTTTACAAAACCACCAAACCAAACACCATGAATAAATATTTGAAGATGTAAAGAACTTGAAGTGTAAAAAGTTTTAACAAAATGATTGGATTCAGCACTACGTCACCAAAATGTGTTCTACACCATTAAAGAAAACAACCAAACTGAACACCATGAATAAATATTTAAAAGATGTAAAGTACCCGAAGAATAAAAGCTTAATCATTTGATTGGATTCGACATTAAATAACCCGAGAAGGGTTGATATGCCATAAAACAAAATATCCAAACCAAAAACCATTAATAAATATTTAAAGATTTTTTTAAAAAGTGAAGCGTAAAAACTATTACCAAAATAACTGAATTTGGCCTTAATTAATCCAATTAGTTTTGACATGCTGCAAAACAAAACAACTAAACCAAACCAAACTAAACCAAACCAAACCAAACCAAGCTAAACCAAACCAAACCAAACTAAACCAAACCAAACCTCTGTGCACTTAAAATTAAACGGAATTTTCTCCTTCATATTTTTCTATCTTCGGGACACGATACCACGGGGTTTCCTTCCAGCTGACTACAATATGGTCGTTTTCAAGTTCAATGTTCACAAATTATTATCGAGTCGTTTATTTAAATAATCAATTTTTACTCGTTCTTTACACTTTTCTCAACGTGTTGTGCATCGCCAACTAACAATCTCATTAACCCTCATCCTCGATAGGTTTGGAGGCCTTGCTTAACTGTAACTCACTAGTAATAAAAAAAGGAAAAAATGAAAAAGATCCTCCCTTAAAAATATCCAATAGAAGGGGGCATCTTTGCTAAGACACAAAGGCAACTTTCATGTGCCCCTTGTTTGTTTTGTTTGCTGGGTTTCTCGACTGAATAAGGTCGATTGTTCCTGCACAGTGTCGGACCTGTTATTTCCAGGCCGCTTATTCTTCGGGCGCTAAGATTGGCACAGGGTTGGGTGGTGGACGTTCAAATATCCGAAGCTACGGTTCGTCTCCTAAATAAATAAAACTCACGTTTCTGAGTGAAATAGAATCAGTTTTAAAACTAGTGTCACCCTTGGAAACTGTCGACAACAACTGTGCCCTACATTCTGTCGGCTTTTAGAACTGTTTTCTAAAAACGGCTAATGAAAAAGACAGCTGCCGAGGGTTGCGTACTTCAACACCAGCGTCCGTTAAAAAGAAGAGAGAAGAAGAAAAGAAAAATAACGATATATATACATACATACATATATATATATATATATATATATATATATATATATATATA
>NC_136494.1:2044098-2196598 GCF_053919585.1 Euprymna scolopes | reverse complement strand
CCCACAGAAGAGATGTTGCAAGTTTGTCTCTGCTTTATCGTTATTTTCATGGTAAGTGCTCATTTAAACTCCAATCTATGATCTCCCATCGCCAAACAGTCACAAGAAACACTTGTCTAGTTGAAAAGACTATCAATAATTTCCCTCACTCTTTATCTGTGCCTAAACCTAAACGTAGATTCCATGAATAAAGTTTCTTTCTTAGAACTGCACGCTAGGGGGACTGTCTTTTTTTTTTTTTGCCTGCCTTCCAGCTAACTACAATATGGTTGTCTTCAAGTCCAACATAAACAAGTTCTTGATGAGCCTTTTCACTTCAGTTAACAAATTTACCGAATTGCCATTACTAACGATTACTATATTGTCCAACTGATATCTGTACACATTTTAACCTTTATCCTCGAGTGACATCTGGGCCTTGATAAGTGGTGATGCCTATGTAGAAATAACTGCCATAGGATGCCAAAGCGATTATCCAATAAGCTGTCAGAAGTTTCTCTTTCAAGGCAATAAATGATACTCTGAACGGTATCTCCCCAGATATGGTAACCGCATTCTATCTTAAGACATATTATATAGAGAGATGATTGCGTCCGTTGTAATATAACTTCATATTATGCTGTTCACCACAAACGTTGATCACCTATAAGTTTTTGTTGTTTTTCACTTCAGGGATACTACGTGGGAAGTTGAGCAGCAAGATGTCTGTTTACATTACACTTGAACTTCTGCATGTCAGTGCAGTCGGGAAAGCAGGAACCCAGAAGGGAAATCCAAAGTCTAGAAGTCCTAGGGAAGAAACTATTGGAGTAGAAGGCTTTCTTATATCTACGGATTTCTACTGTGTAGGGGTGAGATTTTGCTGCTTGTCGGATTTGTCCAGAGTATTTAGTCGAAAGGGTACAAGGACTTTTAGTTTATTGGAGCACCTACCATTAAAGATTTTTAAAACAGGCAGAGAGATGTAATATTTCGTCGATGGGATAGTGGTTGAAACTTAGCTGAGAGTTCAGGACTTATCAGGTTGGCGACTCTCTTTTGAATCCTGTTTAGAAGTATGAAACTAGTAGCAGATGCACCAGCCCAAATATAACAACAATACTCCATATACGGACGAATAGTAGCCTTTTAGAAGTACAGAATACTCTCTCGCATAAGAAGTTTTCTCGAACGGTAGAGAGAGCCCACCTTTTCTGCAGCAACCTAGGCAATGTCCTCACTGTATTTGTTTTAACTCACGTTACCTGTGAACGTTAAGTCGAAGAATTTGAACAAAGTCCTATCAGGTAGTGTATTATTACCCACTAGCGAGGTTTTCCAGCATTGCCGAGGTGTATCGATGTGGTGTAGTAAGGATCCTCCTCCCCATAAAAATGGTAGTAACTGAGATGGGGGATCAAAACAAAAAATAAGTTTGGGTGGAGAGATATGTTAAAAAAAAGTGGTAGTAGGCAGGCAGGCTCGAGACCGTAACGCGAAGGAGAAAAAAGTTTAAAAAAACGTAACGTCTTAGCCGATGCCTCCATGACAAAACCGGAAGCCGTGAACGTTGAAATAAATGCTAGTCAATCGAAAGGTAACGATTAATTGCGAAAATATCGGGAGGATAAAGCGACCCCTCTTTGCAGAAAACTGCTCAGTTGAGGGTGAAGGAATTTATGTCTTTAACCAATTTTTTAATATTTTTCCTCCGAAAGATCGAGGTTAAAATCGATACCAGTTTTTCCACGTTCTGATGCGTTTGTCTGAGGTTTTTGCGAGACATACAAACATACAAACACCCAAACATACAAACATACAAACACGCAAACATACAAATATACAAATACACAAACATAAAAACATACAAACGCGCAAACACACAAACGCACAAACACACATATTTTGCCCTTTATATATATATAGACTAGCGGGGTTGCCCGGCATTGCCCAGGGTGTTTAGTGGGTGTAGTAAGAACCCCGGGGGGCGCGGTTAAAGGCAACAGTATCGGGAGTACCCACGGTTGTTTAAGTGGTGTATAAGGAACCTCGGGGAAGGGTAAAAAGTGGTAGTGGGGGGGATCAAAACAGTAGTAAGAGGTGTTAAAAATGAAAAAGTGATTGTAGGAAGGCAGGCTCGAACTTGTAACGCAAAGGAGAAAAAATTTTTTAAAAAACGTGACGTCTTAGCCGATGTCTCCGGAAGTTCCAAAAGTTGAAATTAAGCGTAGTCAATACAAGCGATACGATGACTTGCAAAAATCGCGACGCAAAAATTAGTCCCTCCTTGTAGAAAACTGCCCAGTTGAGGGTGAAGGAATTAATGTTTTTGGCCAATTTTTTCGATATTTGTGGTCCGAAGGATCGAACTTGGAAACGATACCCGTCCGGTCAGTTTCCAATGCGCCTATTGAAAGTTTTTGGCAGACAGACAAAAACACACATTTTGTATTTTATATATTAGAAGATGGCTATTGGTAGTTGAGACGGTATGTGTGTGGGTTTGTGTGTGTGTCTGTGTACATTTCCCTACGCAATAACTCTGTCAATTTTTAGTCCACAGACTCGAAATTTGATATACAGGGTACTGAGATTTGGGAAAATCTTTGTAACCGGTTTTCGGACAGAGATTTGGCTGTTAAGGGGTCAAAGTTCAACGATTTGACTTTTAAGAACTCTACCAAACTCCTCTGACAATTTTGAGTCTATACACTGGAAATTTTAGATATAGGTTCCTTGACATGGATCTAATTAATAACATGATTTGAGCCCAAAACAATAAATTTTTAAGGGACATAATAGGGGTCAAGTTTTAAAAAATTGACCGTTATTTTTCTTTCTTTTTTTTCCGCTCAACATAGACCTCCAAACACCAGGGCAAGTGCTAGTTATTAAAGAAATTAAGTTAGTTATGACAGCATTGAATGTTAACATCTATTTTGTCTCCATTTAATTACAGGTCTTCATCTAGGGTTTATTCTGTAAGGCATAATAGATCACTTGCAAGTCTTTGAAATGTTTGTGTGGTTGCTAGCTCTCCACCAAAACTAATCTTTGACAATCGATTGTCTTTTATTCCTCAAATGTACCCTCACCGAATTTGTTATACTGATTTAAAAGTTATACTCTTGCATTAGAACTTTTCACTGACGTCACGTCAGAAATCGAAACAAGGCTCTGATATTTTTCTCGGTTTCTAGTCATATTTAATACATATTTAAAACATATTTAATACATATTTAAAACATATTTAATACATATTTAAAACATATTTAATACATATTTAAAACATATGTGAAATATATTTAAAACATAT
The DNA here is from genome assembly GCF_053919585.1 of Euprymna scolopes. Taxonomy (NCBI): domain Eukaryota; kingdom Metazoa; phylum Mollusca; class Cephalopoda; order Sepiida; family Sepiolidae; genus Euprymna; species Euprymna scolopes. Next base: position 2,193,303 of record NC_136494.1, on the reverse strand, counting down.
TTAAAACATATTTAAAATATATTTAAAACATATTAAAAATACATTTAAAATATATGTGAAACATATTTAATACATATGTAAAACATATTTAAAACATATTTAAAACATATGTGAAACATATTTAAAACATATTTAAAATATATGTGAAACATATTTAAAACATATTTATAATATATTTAAAACATAGGTGAAACATATTAAAAACATATTTATAATATATTTAAAATATATGTGAAACATATTTAAAACATATTCAAGACATATTTAAAACATGTGAAACATATTTAAAACATATTTTAAACATATTTTAAACATATTTAATGCATTTTTAAACATATTTAATACATATTTAAAACATATGTGAAACATATTTAAAATATATTTAAGACATCTTAAAAATATATTTAAAACATATTTAAAACATATTTAATACAAATTTAAAACATGTGAAACATATTTAAAACATTTAAAAAATGTTTAATACATTTTAAAACATATTTAAAACATTAAAACATATATCAATCATATTAAAAACATATTTAAAGCATATGTGAAATATATTTAAAACATATTCAAAGCATATTTAATACATATTTAAAATATATGTGAAACATATTTAAAACATTTTTAAAATATTTAAAACATATTTTAAACATATTTAATACATGTTTAAAACATATGTGAAACATATTTAAAATATATTTAGAACATATTTTAAAAATATTTAAAACATATTTTATTCATACTTAAAACATATTTAATACATATTTAAAACATAGTTAAAACATATTTAATACATATTTAAAAAATATAAAACATATTTAAAACATATTTTAAAAGTATGTGAAACATATTTAAAACATGCTTAAAACATATTTAAAACATATTTAAAACATATTTAATACATATTTAATACATATTTAATACATATTTAAAACACACAGGTAATAAAAGTATGAAGTGGACACAATGTACTTTTTATTCTTCGGCTTGCTGCCACAATTGAAAACATGAGTTTAATTATACCATGTATATGCCTAACGCCAGACAGAATTTACATGGAATCTTTTTGCAATGTGCCTGTGGGACATAGTATTGTGCGACTGCCTCATCATGGTTGTCTGCAAATTCAATGCCAACAAATCTCTTCTCAAGAATAATAAAATAATCAAACGGAGTTATTTTAAAATTTTGATTTTAAGCAAAAATGATTTTCTTTCAACAGATGCCGAATATCCGCCATATTTAATTTTCTAGCGAATTACAAAGAATAGGAAACTTAAAAAATAGTTATGTAATATTTTTTATATTAAACAAAGAAACCGCCAATTCAATTAAAGAATCCTTTAAACTTACACGTGATTCAAACTCGGGTATTTACTACTCCCTTTGTAATGTGTACTCCATAGTGTTCTTCATCTTTCAGCTGGCAATCATACCGTCTCATTAACACGTATCTAATTTAAACATGGCGGACAAGTTGAAAAATTATTCCAATTGCAGATTGTGTAACCATGCCCATATTTCTTTATTTCCTTTTTAAGTTGATAAGTTCATTTTTCTTCTGATGAGTTAAGGGCAGAATAAATTCAAAATTTGACATTATAATTACATGAATTATTCTACGGGACGAAGCAGGTGCTGCCAAGATAATTAAAGAAATAAACTGTAAGATGGTCAGCGTCTTGAAATTTGAACTATAGACTTTTATCATTTATGTGTGTGTGTATGTATATATATATATATATATATATATATATATATATATATATATATATATATATATATATATATATATATATATATATATATACGGTGGGGAGGTAAACAGTTTGTGGAAAAGCCTGAACTCTTAGCATCTACATTTTGTGAATTTATGAGGCCGGCTGTTTGTATTACATGACATTTATTGCTATATATACAAGCAATTAAAGTTATACACGCACGCCCGACAGGTTCTTACTTACATAAATATGTCAGCATATATAATCTATAAATGCTATTAATAAAAAAAAAAATGTGTTGGTTTTTTTTTTTTCAAGTTTCTCTGTTCGTACGCAAATAGCAACGTGTGATTGGTTGATAAATAATGAGTAGGGAGAGTACACATTACAAAGGGAGTAGTAAATACCCGAGTTTGAATCACGTGTAAGTTTAAAGGATTCTTTAATTGAATTGGCGGCTTCTTTGTTTAACATAAAAAATATTACATAACTATTTTTTAAGTTTCCTGTTCTTTGTAATTCGCTAGAAAATTAAATATGGCGGATATTCGGCATCTGTTCAAAGCAAATCATTTTTGCTTAAAATCAAAATTTAAAAATACAAAACTAAAAACAATATGTGTTACATTGTCCAATCAAGCAGCACACGTTGTATGCAGTTTCAGTCGCAAAGGAGATCAAGACAAAGAATAAGTAATAACTCCAACTTACTTGTTCTTTGTAGTAACAACATTTATTTCCTCATTGGTACAGCTGTGACGTCACGCACGTGGTCCTGGATATGACCTAAAACTATATCCGATGGTGAGTCTCCATCTTGCGGGCCTCGTGGAGTGTGGAGCCACCCTTTAATTGCCATTGCTCCCAGGTCCACTCTAACCCGGAGTGGTAGTACCTGTTAGGGTCCCAACTATGGGTTAAATAGAATCTGACTTAAAATATATATATATATATACTCCATTAAAAATCGTTCCTCAAAATAACTAGATTCGGCATTAAATAACCTGAAAAAGGTTGATATGCCGTAAAATAAAAACAACCAACCAACGTCACGCACGTGATCTTGAACGTTCCCCATGTCTCTCATGAGATCTCCACGTCTCCCTTTTTTATCGTTTTTTTTTTCTTTGCCGCTGACGTTATTTTGTATGCATTTATATACGCACACCCACGCAATGTTACACGCCCTCCTCCCAATGCGCGATTGATTTGTTGCATTTACTAGTTCAAGACCATTGTCCGCGTAAACGGTTGAAACATTGTAAGCACAACAATTACTTCAAAGCAAATTGCATAAATGTTTTTTAAGTTTCCTGTTCTTTGTAATTCGCAAGAAAATTAAACATGGCTGATATTCGCCATTCGTTCAAAGCAAATTATTTTTGCTTAAAAGCACAAGTCTAAATTTATTTTTTATACAAAACTAAAAACAATATGCGTACCGTTGTTCAGGAACTGACACACGTTGTGTGCAGTTTCAGTCGCCAGCACTCTTCAAATCGGGTCAGTGGCGTTTCCACCAGGACAATGCACCAGGCCGCAACTCCAAAACTATTTAACCAAAATGAGCATCAAGACCATCACCCGCCCTATAGTCAATATTTTTTTTTTACACAGTGATCACCACTTATCAAGGCCCGGAAGCCACTCACAGATAAGGCTTATTGCAAGCACATTACGTTAGTGTGGAGATTTGATGAAGTGTTTACTTAAGGGGGGCGATTCATTAAGAATTTTTTAACATTGGACTTGAAGACATCCAAGTTGTAGTCCGGTGGGAAGCAGGCAGACGGAACTGAGATTTTGATCCTTGTTACTTTTAGTGATTCCCTAAGCTCAAGGAAAACCTTAAAAGCTGTCGTTATGAGACAATTGAGGAGATGAAAAAGGCTGTAGCGGGAGTCATTGACTTGCTCACACAAGAGAACTTCTATGGGCCCTTCCAGAAGTTGTTGGAATGGTGCAACAAGTGCATTACAGCCGGAGGGGATAACTTGTAAGGAGATTAGAGTTTCATGTGTGTGATTTCAATAAAAAAATTGGAAACTTATTTAAGGCACCTCGTATTTCTTCTTTTTTAATAGAAAAAAAAACGACAAATGCTGTTGGTCTGTGTTTTTAATCAATCTCCGTTTCTTAAATGAAATTACAAGTAAGTCATAGATCTTACTTGATAACAAAAAGTGAAGCAGAAGGAATAGGGTGAATAAAAAGAAGTGATTTCACGTTAATGGATAGCCTCGTGAAGGGTAAAATTTCCAATGACGGTAAAATCCAAAGATGCAGAATCCAAGAAAGTTAGTTAAATTTCCATTCGCACAAGTAAAATCCAAGGGAACCGCGTAATTGGAAGATGATCCAAAGTAATCCAAAAGGCAGAAAGCCGTGTAATAATTTACAAATAGGTACAAGGAAAAGGAAAAGAATTCCAATATATTATCAAAATAAAGATAAAATGTGCGTAAAAAAGAAATGGATCAAATATACAGCTCGGCTGTCGAGGCAAGATTGCATTCAGGAAAATCACTTTTTTATTCACCCTATTCCCTCTGCTTCACTTTTTGTTATCAAGTAAGATCTATGACTTACTTGTAGTGTCATTTAATAATTTTGCAAGCAAAATCCGATCCCGCATTTTGCTAAATCCTACCCTCTGATGAGAAGGAAATTCCGCGGATTAAGGCCCAGCCATTTATTTAGTGTTTCCTTTTTAAAATTAAATATGTTTTTAACTCTTTTTCAAAGTGTTTAACATGTTTTATTAACTACTTGTTCTTATCATAAGCTCTATCTTCTATTTGGTTTCATCGAGCTTTTACATCTGGTGTAGATTACTTTATAAATATTAATTCTTTAATATTTATAATTTACTTTAGTTTTGCCATCTTGGATCATTTTGGTAAACTTAACTGTAATTCTTATTTCTTATTTTATATATATATATATATTAATTCATGTATTCACATAAGATGTTATAAGAAGATATATTTTATGTATTGATTTTCAGTACTTCAGCAGTGCTCAATTTTGTAGTAGAGCTCAGTCGTAAACTATGAAAATCTATTTATGGCAATTAAGTTACTGAGAAATTTTCGCGTATCATCCCCGTAGGGCATAGTCAGGCTAAAATGCAATTTAGCTTGACGATTCTCCGATGATAGAAATTTGAATGTTTATGTATACAATATCAGCCGCCGAGAATGCTCACTTCTTTTACGAAACGTTTTTGATTTTTTTCAAATATGTGTGTGATTACTTCATAACAATAAAAAAAAAAAGCGAAAGTTGTCGACAAGTTGTTTTCTCAGTCCAATGTTTCGCCATTTGCACGCGTCTGATTGTCTCCGATTAGTCGCATCTTATGTTATCCTTGGTTTCTTTCCAAACGAATACGCACCCTTAATTGCTAAATCACGCCTTAGCGGCATTAATTTCTGTATTAGTTTTGATAATTCTTTCGACAAAGCGAAGCGTTGCGCTGTCAAAACAATTTTATGCTTTGTTATATCCATTTTGCTACGCTCGCTCTGCTGAACATCGTGTTCTATTCAGCAACCTTGTCGACCGCAAGTCAACTAATAACGAATCTCCGTAAAATGCGTCCATTCTTCCTACGCGTTTTACGATAAAAATGTTTCTTCCAAACGCAGACCATCGAAAATGCTAATATTTCAAACTGAGCGTTGCAGACTGACAAAAATGTCAATTTAAATTTAAGCCTGACAGACCACAAAAGAGATATTTCAAAATAAGACCGGCAGACTGACGAACGTATTATTTAAAATCATTTTGATTATTTGCCCCCCACTGCTTTCATTATGAGTGTTAGTTTAAGAACGGTTAGCCCGATGTAGTCTCCGACCTTCTTCATGTGTATCTTTTTGTCGAACTTGGGAATCTGCGCATAATTTCGAACGGAACCCTTTATTTAGTCTACAGCAGTAGGGACACACAGATGAGATTTGCTAGGGGTGCCCAATCACCAGCCCCTTTTACTCTTGTTTTAGAAGTGATCTTGTATTATAGGTCTATGTCCCACCGAGACAACGTTTTTTTTGTTGTTTTTTTTTTCACGAGCACATGCCTTTAAAAAGTTCTCTGCACGTAACCACACGCAATTTTCTGACACTTCTCACGTAGAGGGAAAGTTACACCTACACATATTGAATAATCGTGATTGAGTTACCACAAACAAAAAATATTAAAATGTCGTTTTTAGTATATGAACTTTTTTTTTACAGATTAAGCGTGTGTCAATAAATTGCTATAATTAATTTGCTTATGTGACGTAGTGAGGTTTTGAAAGATAGATGTCAATACTGAACTAGAAGAGACACTTTAAAGATGTAAAATTTGAGACTTTAAACCTTTCTTACATATGAGGTAGCAAAAGAACCACAGTGGAAGTTGAGTTATAAAAAAATTAAAACAAAGATGTGACTTTTCTGAATTTTTTAGATGAGGATGGCTTATTCTGCTTATTTGAATTGTTCGGACTACTGTTCTCATCTTGAGTGTTATTTCCACAATGTTTCGGCCGATTTAACCTGCGACCTTCTTCTGATGTGTCTTTTCGAATTTAGTAATCTTTCTATCGAACTCAAAAATCTGAAAAAAAAATTGAACGGAGCCTTTTATTTAATTCATAGAGGTAACATGTTCTCATTCAGTCAGCCATGTCTTAGTAGAAGTTTTATCTAATTCGCAATTCAAATAAAATACTTGGCAAAATTCATGGGAAATTATCTTCTTCTGAAGGTTAAGAGTTCAATTCTAAGTGCAAACGACACAAAAATACAAATGCAAATTACTTAGATGTTTATCCAATTATGGCTGACGGAACAAGGGCATGCTGACTCTACGGATTAAATAAAGGGTTCCATTCGAAATACCGTCCAGATTCCTGACTACGACAGAAACATTCGAGAGTTTGATAAGATATACCTGAAAAAGATCGGAGTTTACATCGACCGAAACGTTGTGAAAATCACCCTCAAGATGAGAACAATAGTTCGAAGAATTCAAATAATACGAATTATCAACCCTCATCTAAAAATTCTAACTTCTAATATTTCATACTTAAGCGTCATAGACAAACAGATAAATGAAAATTCGTTTAGACCGACGACAGTATTAGTAGTATTTACTGATATGGTTCAACAATCAATTGTTAACTATTCTGTACGTTAAGCTAACAATTTCTGGAGTTAAATTCGACACACTTCTGTCAAAACTCCTAAACCTAAATTCGACACACTACTGGAAGTTGTCTTTTCCAAATTCGGCTAAGTCTCTGAAAAACAGGCTTTTTATTCAAACCGGTGCCATCTCATCTGCATATGAAGTGATGAGAAATCTCGTTACGTCACGAGACGGCAGCAGTAATCATTTTTCTCCAGACACTGCTGTACAAAATTAGAGGTTTGTACCAATTTTAAAGGCATTTAATTGCAATTACAAGGGCATTAAATTACAGTAGATTTTAAGATGACCCTTAAAACGGTTTAATCTAATTATCATACCTAGCTTTGAAAAGATTTATGTCGGTGAGAATCGATTTTGAACTGAACCAAGACCGACGGACGGAACCTTTTATAAAATCGCCAAGACGCAGCTGAAAATGATTTCACTTAATCAATTACAAAGGGATGATAGTTTTTTTTTAATGTTATTTACGTACAATAACTAATAATTAAAAGTGAAATTATTTTTTTTTCGATTTTGTTGCGTCTACTATTTTTACTGAGGTTCATCTTGTTATTCAGCTTCGAAAAGTAAAAATTGATTGAAATGACGATAAACTTTTCGTAGTATGTGAAGTCTTTGGATTATTGTTCTCATCTTGAGTGTTTTATCAGTTTTTGGTCGATATAACCTCCGACCTTCTTCAGGTGTTTCGAAGTCAGATATCTTTCTGTCACACTCTGGAATCTTTCTGTTGAACTCTGGAATTTTTCTGTCAAATTCGGAAATCTTTTCGTCGAACCGGGATGCTTTTCTGTCGACCTCGAATATTTTTCTGTTGAATTCGGGAATCTTTCTGTCGAACTCGGGAATTTTTCTGTCGAATTTGAGACTCGGCGCGGAATTTCGAACGAACTGTTTATTTGATCCAGGAAGTAACATACTGTCGTTCCGTCAGCCATGATTGAGTAGAAGCCTTAAGTAATTCGCAATTGTATTTTGAGTGTTGCTCGCATGTAACTTTCAACCTCTTGGAGAGTGTAACTTATAACTGAATTTGATCAAGCACATTATCCGCTACGCCACGAGTTGGAAGAATCCAAATGATCGGTATAATCGTCAATTTTTAAATTAAATCGATTGATTGCATGCTCTAGTTGTGGACCCACCGTGTTACACCAGAAAGAAACTTCTCGTGCCCCTTCGCACTGACTAAATCCATAATACATTGTAATCTACATTGCACTGTAGAGAACTTACTTTTAATTTTATAATATTAATTTTTATATAATGGGTGGAATTAAAGTTTAAAATGAAAACATCAAGTATCATGATTCAATTGTGCTCTTAACACAAGCATTCATTTCAGGCGCGCTCTTGTCTTATCAAAAAATCTACTGTTGATTTTATAGATCGAGCCTTTCTGCTTATGCTGTTATAAAATTTAAATGCGTTTATGATTTTAGTCTGGATAAGGGTGTTAATTTTGGTCAAAATCAGACTGTTCTTTTTTTATCGGATTTTTTTATTATCGATGTTCGATACTTATCAGAGGCATTTCAATACAAAACCTAATGAACACTCCGAGACATATAAAAAACATTTCTATGAAATTTTTAAAAAGTCGGCCCATCCGTATCGAAGTCAACAGGGACCGAATCCACACACACACACACACGCGTGCGCGCGTGCACGCACGCACACAGTGACATCGTTACGAAGAAGCCAATGGCGATCGGTTGCTGGATTAATGGTTGGTGGATTTACGGTGCTGATGAATTCTTTTATTTTAATAAAACAAAAGTGGTTCATCTCAGAAACGATCGTACGCTGACTGTTTGTTGAAGTTGGAGTCTAAAGAAATGATTTTTCCATGAATTTTAAATGACTTTTACATAAATCATATTATCTTTTGCTTCATATATATGTGAATACATATGTGTGTGCGTTTGTGTGCCTTTCTCTCTCTCTCTCTCTCTCTCTCTCTCTCTCTCTCTCTCTATCTCTCTGTCTATCTCTCTCTTTCTATCTTTCTCTGAGTGTATATATATATATATACAAATGTGTGTGTGTATGTGCGTGTGTGTGTGTCCTTATTTAAATCCAATACATTTGAGTTTCACGAAGTCACGTTTGAAAACTACCTTGGATTAAAGAATTACAGATACTGTTTCACGATGTTTCGGCCAACTATTCCTCTGATCTCATTCAGGTGGTTAACCGGGACGGGATGCTGAGACTCTTAACTGAATCCTCAGTAATTACAGCCTTCCATAGTTGTCATCTCATAGCGATTTTGGCCCAACTAATGCTAATTTGACTTTGGATGGAATTGAAACCGTTATCTTCTGGCAATGCTATCTTAAAACCGTAGCGATGCAACGCCTCTACCCACGGTGCCATGTGCCCCGAAGTTGTGGTTATCACCTGACGGAGGCCAGAGGAATAGTTGGCCGAAACGTCGTGAAGCAATAACAACGATGAAGATGAGGATAACAGTCCGCAAATAAATAAATAAATAAAAATTAATCCTTATCCAAATTCCACTATCACTGATCATCGCGGTGTTGTCTCACTTGACACGCATTAACCTTTATCCTTGAGTGGCCTCCGAGACTAATTAAACGGTGATTCTTTGGCCAAAAAAAAAAATATTCTCAAGAATTGTGAGTGTTAGGTGCTGAGCATGCGCAGAAATATAAAAGAGTACGATGACATTTCTGCTGATCGCGCGATGTACTGAAGTGCAGAGGGATGAGAAAAGAGATGAAGTATCAATTCCGGATGGGAAGAATGAAATATGGGATGGAAGAAATGACTTACTAGTCTCCGCACCCTCCTTCCCTTTCTCACACACGGCGCAAAGAAAGAAAGGAAGAAAAAGTAAAGAAAAAAGAGAAAGAGCAAATGATCAGAAGATGAAGGGAGGGTATAGATTCGCCAAAGTATCTCGCAATCATGTAGATAGGCAACGACAGGCGCCCGCACACATATGTGAATATGCCCACTTAATAAACATACACTTTATACATGCATGCTAGAAAAAAAAATGTGACCCGTTAGGTCATCAGTTGATCTTGCGTGAGATTGTTTTTTAATATGAAAATTTAAAAAGAAAATCTTAAATTGGTCCCTTTCTGCTCGCTATATATACCCCCTCCCCCCTCTCTCTCTCTCTCTCTCTCTCTCTCTCTCTCTCTCTCTCTCTCTCTCTCTCTCTCTCCGTTATATTCTTATTCTCTCAATCTTTTTCCATTTTATTTCCTCTCTCCATCTCCCTTCCCTCTTCTCTATTTCTGTCTCTCTCCTTCCTTTCTTTCTCTTTCTCTCCCCTCTTTCTTTCTTTTATATATATATATATATATATATATATATATATATATATATATATATGCATATATATATGTATATATATATGTATATATATATATATATATATATATATATATATATATATATATATATATAATCTTGGAAGTTTTTAACTTTTAAAACAATACAAAAATAATTATTTTTTATCATTCGTTCGAAAACCATTTATCACCTACAATCACTGCATCGACTTGCTCTCTTTAATTCACTATTGTACCAGTAATAATTTATTTTTAAGGGATCATATATATATATATATATATATATATATATATATATATATATATATATATATATATATATATACACACGATAATTCTTGGCCTGAAGACGTAATCCCCCAACGCGGGTGATTACAGAAACATGTATGCACATATGTAGCCATCAATGTTTGTATAAATAAATTTCATATATATATATATACATATATATATATATATATATATATATATATATATATATACAGGGTGACCAAAAAAACAGAGGACATTCAATTGTTTTTCTGAGCATTTTACAGTCAACGGAGAAAAAAAGGCCAAAGACCCTAGTGTTTTGATGTGATGTTTTGGATATAATAAACTAGTTATGGCCAAAGTTTCATTTCATTCGAAAAAAACAGTAAGAAACGAGGCTTAATTAGAGTTGGGCCCGTTTTTTTTGGATTACCCTATATATATATATATATACATATATATATATATATATATATATATATATATATATTTGTTTAAACAGCACATAGCGTTTCTGCTTACTCGTCTTTTTTGTCGATAAACCAATTAAACTAACAGTCAGAAACTAGTAATAGCCAAGTTAATAATCCCCAACTCATTAATGTATTCTATCACAACCATCTACACGACGACTTTAAATTAGATGAGGAACTGAGGAATATAATAAATCGATATCATCACTCAATAATAACAAGATCAATAATATCATCTACTGCAAGAAATTAACAACTTCTAACCTTAGAATTAAAAACATTTCCCGGGCAACAACATCAGTCGATGAAACAAATGCAGTCAATCAATTCAAATGGAAGAATGCATCTCCAACAATGAAAAAAACCGATAGCTACATTGGACACACGACACACACATTGTCCAGACGATTAAACCATACACCTTTCAAATACATTTGCTAACACCTAAAACATGGCTGCCTACGTTCCCAATTTAAAAAAATCCTATTTGAAAACACAAAAATCATCATATAGATTCAAACGTAAAAAGATAACGAAATACTTGAAGCACTGCATTGAGGTAAACCAAAGCCAAATATTAACAAAATTTTGAAAACAGTAATAACATTTTAAAGTGCCTGTACGCAACCATCCAACATATATATATGTGTGTGTGTGTGTGTGTGTGTGTGTGTGTGTGTGTGTGTGTGTGTGTGTGTGTAGTTAAATTTGTATATCTTTATATATGTTATAATGTAAATGTATGAATTAATTAAAAAACCTCAAATTCACATACCATTAAAAACGTATTTTTACTCACGAGATTCTTCACATATTTTACGTAATTGAAATGTAGTTTGAACTGAAACATATAAAAGTATTCAAATTTTAAATCAAAAACTGAAGATGACTGAAAAAAATCAGTAAGAAGTACTTGCAAAAAAAAACGACTATGGAACTTTCTAACACAAAGTTGACCGCGATATTAGAACGACTATACGAAAAATGGATAAATTATATAAAAAAAAGACGATTAAGCAGATTAAGTGCTGTTCAACAATGTCTGTCTAAATAAAATCATGCTGACTTCGGTACCATCAGCTAAATCGAAACGAAGACATTTTGCGGTCCACCTTTGGTGACTATTGTTTGAGCTGTTGACAGATAGATAAGGAAAGTTAAAAATTAAGTTACTTCAAGCTATGAATATTTGCGTATGTACAGAAGTAATAGGTTTTATCGACTTACTGCTGCTAAGATCCACTGATTTTTTTTTTTTTTTTTTTTTTTTTTTTTTTTTGTTGTTGTTGTTGTTGTTGTTGTTGTTGTTGTTGTTTTTTTTTTTTTTTTTTTTTTTTTGTTTTTTTTTTTTTTGTTTTTTTTTTCAACTTTGACCCTTGGCAGCTATTTTCCAGCTAAAACCAAATTGAAATTATTCCACAAGTCCAAATTCCCTATATATCAAGTTTCAAGTCTGTAGACTAATACTTTAGAGAGGAGTTTGGTAGATATTTCCCACGCATACAGAAAATGTCATTTATATAGATAGATAGATAGATAGATAGATAGATAGATAGATAGATAGATATAAATACATATTCGTGTGCTAGAACTTCATCATCTTAAATATCACGCAATTATGCAACTGTAGAATCGAGTGCAATAATTAAATGAAGCAAATCATCTAATAAGAAATCATAAAAAACGAATAATTAATAAAAGCTCGTTTTTCAAATGAATATGCAAATTAGTTAACCTTTATTTAGTCGCTCGTATATCCATGACTGAGTATATTAAGAAGTTCGTTTTAATAATTTTTAAATAGAAAAAGTAAGCTTTTAATATTGATATGAATACGACGAAAAACTCAGCTTTACATATATATATATATATATATATATATATATATATATATATATATATATATATATATATATTCTTGACAGTACTTCGCAAACGAAGATTCTATGAAGGGGGGTTTCCATGTCGACTGCAGGCACGCCTGTGTGTATATATATATATATATATATATATATATATATATATATATATATATATATATATATATACACTAGCAGGCTGCTAGGCGTTGCCCGGTCGTGAAATACACATAATATTATAATTTAATTAATGCAGAAACTGAGACATGAGCATGCGAGTATTGTTTTTTTTTTCTAAACAGTTTACTTTTCGTAAGTAAAGAAAAAATACTCGAGCTGAGACCGAAACCAAAACCTAAAGACAGTGTATTAAGTACGATAACTATTAGGACACACTTACTTATTCTTAACATTGGAAGCTGTAATAAGAACGATTTATGCATGCGCAGTCGTAAAACAGTTGACAAATGTAAAAAAAAATCTGATGATCCCTCCCACGTATTATTTTTTTTTAATTTTTACCCCTTAAAAGGCTTTTTTACTGATAAAAAACAATGAAAAACTTTTTCACTTGTCTAAATAACTTATATACCAAATTTAAAGCTTTAGATAAAAAATTTGTTGAGTATATAGGTTAAGAATTGTCCTCAAACGCACATACATGCTCACTTTCATCTATATATATATATATATATATATATATATATATATATATATATATATATATATATACTCCAGTGAAACTTGAATTTGGAGAATATTTATTAATTTCTGTCTAATACCAACCATTAAAATTTCACAAAAATCTGGTTTATTTCAATCTTCAGAAAGAGCTTCCACTCTCGCTATATCCTCTTTTCATAAACTAGATGAAACTAAATATAACCCACATTACGAGCATTTATGGCTAGCCGCTGTATTCGTAGTAATCGGTTAATTAGTTTAGGGGTGTATCTTATACATATAAACATATAAACTTCTGTGGATCGGTAAAGGTCTGGAAGAAAGACTCGAAAACGCATTATATCCAAAACAAAACCAAATACAACAAATTAAGAGAAGTGGTTATACGTCAGTCCGACTGCTAAGTGTGCATAACTTGTACATAACGTTAATAGACATATTGGACTAGTTTTATAAATGCCTTGACAATTCTTTTTAGAAATAAAACAGCAAATGTGTTCATCCTCCCAAATATGAATTTATTTTCTTTACTAAAGTGAGAAATGTGACACAAGGGTCAGAAAATGTGACTGAAAATTCAGTGCTCCTGAGGAGCATTCTGATCCGCAAAAAAAATGACTGGGCAGCTCAATCGGCATTCCTCCTGAAGGGGCGCCTAAGACAATTAGCAATAAACTAACCCCTCTTCTCAAAGAGAGAAGGTAGCGCTTGGGATGGTGGACCTTCATGAATTGCACAAGACAAATATCATACGGCAATCATCAGAGAAAAAGTTATGATAAGAATTGTCTAGATTTTGGTTGCAAGGTAAAAACTCCAGTAGTATCGTGACTCCGTGGCCGGTGAACGTTATCCTGTGACGTAAGCAGGTCACATGACTTTTAGTTACACGGCCTTCTACTTACGTCGGTCATGCCCCGGCTCCCTCTGTGTTGTATTTTGAAACATTTACGCACACACGCGCACATTCGTCTTGTTCGTTGGTAAGCCTTGTCATTTTCAACATGATCTATGTGCCGCAATTATTCAATTCAGGTCAGTGTGTGCGAATTTCGGGTGTCAAATTGCCTTTCTTGGCCGCCAGTTAATATCAGTCAGCGTCCCTGAAAGTGCAATAAAAATCGGTGAATCGTGAAACACGGTGTTCGGTGAAACTAATAAGCCGGCGATAAGACCAAGTTAATCGTCGAGATGGAATTAGTGACTGGGTGGGGTCCCCCGCTCCCATTGACAGGGTGGAGCCTACCCCTTTATTATTTCTGATGCCTCATAAGGAGTCAGCGACATGACCCCTATTATGACGTAGGTCTGTGTAACCAGCCGGATGCGCCCACCACGCAACGAATTGCAATCTTAACACAGGGAAGAAGTGTTTGCAAGCGTTAGTTAGAAATAACCACACACACACACACACACACACACACACACACATATATATATATATATATATATATATATATATATATATATATATATATATATATATATATGTATATACCATTGAATATATGAAAACACGAAGCAAGTCGTTTCCTTACGAATCCTTGCGAGGATGAACGTGGAAAATTCTGTGTCGAGTAAGACTTACTATATATATATATATATATATGTATATATATATATATATATATATATATATATATATATATAAACACATATTGATAAATGTTAGAATGTGTGCATGAGGACACTTTTCAACCTATATACTCAACCAATATTTGAAATTTGGTGTATGGGATATTCAAACATGGGGAATACTTTTAATCGGATTTCATTAAAAAAAAAGGTAGCTAGCGGGTCAAAATTAAATAATTTGTTCATAGGGATCATCGGATATTTATCTGTTCATCAACGGTTTCACAGGTGCGTATGCGCAGTCATGATACATGACATATTCCTTATACGGCATATGTTATTACATTATATTTTTAAAATATTATATATATATATATATATGTATACATATATATATATATATATATATATATATATATATATATATATATATATATATATAATGTAGTAGAATATACTACATATATATACTAATATAATCAACTGTCCGGACGAATCTAATGAGTTTCGATTCCAAGTGGAAAATGTAACGGTCAAAATATTTAAGTCTAATATTACAATTTTTTACTAAACAGCATCCGAAAATGTTTCTCGTCTTAAATGAATCATTTGAAACAAAGAGCATGTCCAAAGGAAGGAATGGAACCATTTTTATGCCAAAATCATTTACGGTTTTAATTGACTTTTTCCGAAAAGTAGTCATCCAGATAAAGTCCCCTAAAAAAAGATGAAACGTTGATAAACTCAATAATCATTTAGGTTTCCTTCTTATTTTTCTACATGTATGTATGTATACACGTGATTATACCGTGTATATGTATATGTGCGTATGTGTGTGTGTGTGTGTGGGTGTGTGTGTGTGTGTGGATACGTATATTGAGACACGTGTATGTACATATATATGTGCATGTATTTATATATATATATACATGTGATTATACCGTGTATATATATATATAAATGTACATATTGAGACACGTGTATGTGCATATATATGTGTATGTATGTATGTATGTATGTATGTATGTATGTATGTATATATATACACGTGATTATACCGTGTGTGTGTATAATCACGTATATATATATATATATATATATATATATATATATATATATATATATATACGGTATAATATATATAATATATCTACATATATATATATATATATATATATATATATATATATATATATATATATATATATATATGCTGAACTCACAGCTACGCTGGTTCTGGCACGTCTCCAGCATGGAGGATCATCGCCTGCCCAAGATAGTCCTATATGGCGAAACCTCTACTGGCCGTCTTGACAGAGGGCCATCAAAGAAAAGATATAAAGACTCTCTGAAGAAGTCCCTCGGTGACTGCCACATTGACCATCTCCAACGGTCTACTCTCGCCGCTGACCGTGTTACCTGGCGATGTATTGTCCACTAAGCTGTCGCCTCCTTTGAGATCTCCCGCACAGAGAATCTGAGGGAAAAGCGCTGCAGGAGAAAGATTCCGGAAGCCTCAGCAGCCACACCTGACGTGACTTTTGATTGCAGCCGCTGTGGCCAAACCTGCTTGTCCCGCATCGGCTTGTCAGTCACAAGCGTGCCTGCAGTCGACGTGGAAAACCCTTTCATAGAATCTTCGTTTGCGAAGTATTGCTAAGAATATATATATATATATATATATATATATAAAGCCGAGGCTCATCTTTGGTTAACTACGGTGATCTGATGAGAACCGGTTTGTCAACGTGATAACGTCACACACACACACACACACACACACACACACACACACACACACACACACACACACACACACACACGCACACAAACAAACACACACACACAAATATATATATACACTCACACACAAATATGTTTGCATGTATAGATACACACAAATGTATATACATACATATATATACGCATATATGCACATACATCTATGTGTATACATATACATGCATATATATACATGCACATAAATATATATGAATATACACGTAAATATGCACACATATATATAAACATATATACACATACATACACATACGCATATATGTAAGTATATGTATGTATATAGAAATGTATATATATATATTTATATATATATAAATATTCATTAAATACTTTTGCAAGCAAAATCCGATCCCGCATTTTGCTAATCCCTACCCTCTGATGAGAAGGAAAGTATTTCTTTAAAACTCCGCGGATTAAGGGCTATTCACTTATTTTGTGCTTCCTTTTTAAAATCTAATATGTTTTTAACTCTTTTTCAAAGTATTTTTTAACATGTTTTATTAACTAATTGTTCTTAAATATACACATATATGCACATACGCGTATATATAAACATATATACACATATATGTGTATATTTGTATTCATGCATATATATATATATATATATACACACACACAGACACACACACAATGTAGCGCATGATTAATTTACCATTTAAAAATGATTTTTTGTTAGTAAATTAATTTTAATTTTCCTGCCATGATTTTTTATACGTAAATGTAAATAACATTCCAATCTTTAAATGGAAAAGAAATTCATAAAAGTACACTCAACTACAAAAACAAAAAAAAAATATTTTTTTTTAATGTTAAAGTGGCTTATGCGCCACCCTGCATGTGAAGAATGCGAGAGAGAACATTAGATTCTAAGCAGCCATGTTTATTGTTATATTCTGCTTCTACGCGTGGGTCTGCTGTGAATTATTCTCGAATAGTTTGTCCAAACAAAACGTGATGACCTCACTGTGATGTTGTCCGTCAATCATCCGCTTTACGGGCAAACTTTCCCAGCGATATCCTATTATTGGAACCATTCCGCGAAATAACGGCGGGCAGATATGTAACTATTTTCCAC
The DNA here is from genome assembly GCF_053919585.1 of Euprymna scolopes. Lineage (NCBI taxonomy): Eukaryota > Metazoa > Mollusca > Cephalopoda > Sepiida > Sepiolidae > Euprymna > Euprymna scolopes. The sequence goes on along the minus strand of NC_136494.1, from coordinate 2,175,321 downwards.
GCTGTCTGTTCTGATATACAACTGCAGCCAACCTTACTGAACAAACATAACACTTTTAAAGAAATAAGTATAAACCGGGGAGTGTACCGTCAACGACCATGTTTCTTTTTTATTAAAATGCAGTGCAGATAAAACTGAACTCGTTCTCCAAGTACGTACTTAAAGGATGAAAGTAAAACAAATTACTTGCTACGAATTTATTTTCATAATAGCAGACGGCTTGGCGTAGCCCGGTCGTAAAATACGCTTAAACATTATATTTTAATCCATACAGAAACTGAGACATGTGCATGCGAGTATTATGTTTTTTTTTCCAAACGGTTCACTTCCTGCAAGTAAGAAAAAATACTCGAGCTGAGGCCGAAACCAAAACCTAAAGACAGTGATTCAAGTACGATAACCATTAGGCCAGCTTGAAATAATCTTTAAAAAGTGTTTTCAAACCTACTTATTCTTAACTTAAGAAAGCTGTCACGTGAACGATTCACGCATGCACATTCGTGAAACAGTTGACGAACATATAAAAATCCGATACCCACCCACGTACTAATTTGTCAATTTTTACCTCTTAACAGCCGTTTTTTTTTTCGGATGAAAACCGATTAAAATATTGTCCATATGTCTGAATATCCTATATATCAAATTTCAAGCCTGTAGATAAAAAAATCGTTGAATGTATTGGTTGAGAATTATTCTCACACACACATTTTATAGATGTACTGGTAGGCCGCCCGACGTTGCCCAGTCGTAAAATACGTACAAATATTACATTTTCATTCAATAATGAAACATATGCATGCGAGTATTATGTTTTTCTCCAACTGTTCACTTTTACGTCCAAAAATTTCTCGAAACCAAAACACACGCACACACATTCTCACTTTTATAGATATATAGATTATACACGTTTATCTAAGTCTGTCGTTCGAGTCGTGCTTTATGCAAAAAATAATTTTTCACATTGATGATTCCTGTGAAAGGACGAAACACGTGTTTATGGATAAAAAAATATAAAGATATTTATCAAAATATTCTTTAACAGTGCTAGGGCGGATCCTTTTAGAGAATTATAATTAGGCGCTCAAATTGAATGCGTGCTGTGAAGTTCCATCTGACTATGTTGTTGAACACGGTTTATTACATTCTTCTAGGTATGCCCGCTTGTAAAGATATAAATAGATTTTAATTCTTTTTTTTTTTTTTCTTTTCATCGTGGTTGTCAGGTTGGCCCCAAGGTTCCATGTGTTCTTCCATAAACCGTTTCACTCTTAGGGCTATTTTGACCCTTTTTCGGCATTTGATTGATTGTTTTGGTTGTTTTTGTTTTACGGCATATCAACCCCTTTTCAGGTTATTTAATGCCGAATCGAAAGATTTTGAAGAAAATTTTTTTAATAGAATATATTTGTTGTTTTCAAATCGGTTTCTATTTAACCCATAGTTAGAACCCTAACAGGTACTACCACTCCGGGTCAGAGTGGACTTGGGAGCAATGGCAATTAAAGGGTGGCTCCACACTCCCCAAAGCCCGCAAGTTGAGGCCTCACCACTGGATAAAGTTTAAGATCATATTCAGGACCTTCTGCATTTGAATCACAAGTTGGTGTCACGCGGTACATACACAGCACTCAAATGTCACCTTTTTATAACTTTCTTGGCTCCATTGACTTCGATGGGCTACGCAATTCATCATCCGGCCAGCAGCTGAAAAATTGAACGAAGCACTTTTCGCGTTTCTTGCATTACCCAACATTATCCGCCATGAAATTCAAATGCCACCATTGCTATTTTTTCTTCTTTCTTTACTTGCTTCGTGTTTTCACCATTTGGATATAAAAAAAGAATAACGTTATCTTTTTTGTCGGCCATTTTTAGCCATTTTCATTTTAATTTCTGATCTGATTTTTCTACGAACAGTTCTAAAACTTATCTAAATTTTCAATTGTTTAAATAGAACCGATTAAAAAATATATATACAAATATTCGAAATAAAAATAACAATCTGATTATTAGACAACTATATATTTTACAAAAGCCAATATAAGGTTTTATGACACCCTTGTAGGTATATCCGTTTGTAAAGATATTATTAGACCATAATTCACTTTATTTCACAGTGGTTGTAAAGTTGGTTACATTGTTCTACATAGACTTTAAAATTTGTTTTTTTTTTTTCACCGTTGTAATGTAAAAATATTACTGCAATCTTTCTTTTTTCGGCCATCTTTAGCCATTTTTCGTGTTAGTATTTTACCAACGGTTTATAAACCTTTTCAATTCTTTTAGTAGAAACGATTCAAGAAAAACAAAAATATAAAACTAAGTATGTCAAAACAATATAAATACGAGTGTGCCTCAGGGATCGATGATTGGACCTTTATTATTCCTGTTCATAAATGGCCGCCCTGATAAAAATGTTTCTGAGATGGCACCACGGATCTATAAGAGACACGAGGGGGAAAACGAATAGACACATATCTAAGGAAATGGGGGAAACCCTAGAGCAAGACCTCCAGTCTGTAGTGGAATGGGGACAAAAATAGATGCTGCTAAGACTAAGCTTGTTTCCATTAATAATTACAAGAAACCTTCCCAACCACCAATAGTTATGGCTAATGATACATTACCTAAAAGTACTTCGTTCAAATTCCTCAGGTTAACGTTCGCATGGAACATGAGTTTGAACAGATACACTGAGGGCATTGCCAAGACTGCTGCAAAAATGGTAAACTTTCTCTACCGTGCTATAAAGTTATTTACGCCTGAAAGTATCATGTACCTTTACAGGACCAACATTCACCTATACATTGAGTACTGTTGTCAGATTCTGGTTGGTGCATCTGCTATTAGTCTCTCACTCCTGGACAGGATTCAAAAGAGAGGTCCTGAACTGTTATCTAGGCTGCAGGCTCTGTCACATCAACGAAATGTTGCATCCCTCTGCCTGTTCTACAAGTATTTTAATGGTGGATGTTCCGATGAACTCCACGCCATTGTACTTCCTCGATGTAAATACTCCCGACAGACCCGACAAGCAGCAAAATCCCACCCCTACACAATATAAATTCTTAGATGTAAGAAAGCCTTCTACTCTAATAGTTTCTTTCCTAGGACTCCTAGACTTTGGAATTCCCTTCCCGCTTTTGTTTCTCTGACTGTACTGACGTGCAGAAGTTCAAGTGTAATGTAAACAGACATCTTCCTGCTCAACTCCCTACATAATATCCCTGCAAATTATGTCATAGATAGTAGCCTCCTACATCAAATTGGCACTGTGCTAATTTGACACATGTTTGGAGTGAAAATGCAATAAAATTGTTTTTTAAATATGAATAGTTGGGCATTTCTACAATAGGCGAGGGTAGAATTATTACATATTACTAGCGGGGGTGCGCCTTTGCCCGGGCGTAAAATACGCTTAAATAGGATATTTTAATTCGTCCAGATTTCGTATATATTATTATAGAGTCGTGAAATAAAAAGTTTTTTTTCAAAAAAGGTATTTGGGTGCCTTCAGTAAGAATGGAAACCGAAACTGTATCATTCGAAGCTGTACCAACGTAACAGGCATATGAACAAATTAAAAATAAACTAAGATGAATGTGCAAAACGTATAACGATTTTTTCGATTTTGATCCATTTCAAAACTCCTTAAAAACTATTTTCACCGGCATAAAAGAACGATTCATAAAAATTCAATCATTTGAGCCGCTCTGTGACTTTTAGTTTCAGAAGTGATAGAGTTTGAAAGCATGGAGACAGACAGTGCGTTTTATATATTAGACACAGACAGTGAGAGAGGAGGAGAAAAGGGGGGTAGTTAATGAATGGAAGTACACAAATAAGTAGTTTTACAGCAATATTTATTGCTAACATTCTTAAAATTCATGTCCACAATGATCCAGTGTACGATTGTTTCAGAGACTACTTGAAATTATGTTTTTGTACATCTGCATTACAGTCTATGTCTTGTTTATCGAATTTCAGTAAAGTCACAGAGATTCAGCGAGAGTACTACCGTCTTACACATTCTTTTACAAGGGTTTTAGATTTTTACAGAAAAAGGCAGACATCGTTTACCAAACCTGCACCATCTTCTCTGTTATGAATTCTATCTGGTCTTTATTTATCGAGCAGAAATATGAAATAGTAAATTAATTGAATTGAGCCCCTAGCGCCGCTCTGCGACTTTTAATTTCGGGTGAGATAGAGTTTGAAAATTTGGAGACAGACAGAAAGACAGACGTGTAGCCTTTTATATATACGATTTTCTTTTAGAAAAAAATATTTAGAGAATATAAGAGTCAAATTAGAATATTTTGAAATGTTTTTGAGATAACTTTATTCGAAAATGTTAAATTATGGTTCTTTTAACAACATACATTTTCTCAATAAAATCTAAAAAAAAATCATTAAATTTTAAATTATCTTCTCTTTTCCCTAGTATAAACCTTCCCGCTAATGTAAGCAAAAACAGTTCCAATTAGCTAAAGTGCATTTGTGTCACACCTTCTTTCGTGCTTAAGATACCGACGCATGCAGTTCTTGGGAAAAATTTACTGATATGGGAAGATATGTTACAATGAGATATCAAAACAGCGAATTAATGAAAACCACTAGACAAACGAGCTGGAACAAAGGAAGCTGGGAATAGATTAGACAATTCTAAAAGAACACACATCCTATGATGCGGTCACAGCCAAGATTGAACTAACTACACGAGTTTGTAGTGTAAGTCAAATATTGTCTGTAGCTGAATACTTGATGCTTCGTCAGGGCTATCAAGGGTATTTTTTATCATGACGCCATCACTAGATGGGTTGCCTACCACGGTACATCTAGCCTCGGGAGAAGGATACCACGGTACATCTAGCCTCGGGAGAAGGATAGACCGCGTCAGTTTCCCAACCTGGTATTTTACCTTGCAGTACATACAGTGTCTCTCAATGGTCACCTATATTGTACTTCACCTCTCTTGTACTAGCCAGGCTCAATGTTGCTTAATTTCGATGATCTGGTGAGAACCGTGATTATGCCGTATCCAATGATAGTATGCCTGGCAATTTTTTTCCGAGAAATGAGTCCGTTTTCACATTTTTAGTAGTATCCAGGCTGATAGCATCACTTTTGGTCCGTCCTGACAATGCAATAGAGGTTATATGAAACTTAACTTCATTAAGTTTAAACGAATTTATCATTTCTTTTCTATGTGCCTATTTTATAACCATGTCCCAGAGGGAGGCACTAGTGGTAGATGCACCAACCCAAATGTGGCAACAATGCTGCATGCATGGGTGAACAATGGCTTCGTAGAAATATAGGATGCTTTCAAGTATGAGTATTTCTAGCACGATATAGGGAGCCCATCTTCTTCGTAGCGCCCTTTGCATTGTCCTCAATGTATTTGTTCCAATTCATATTGTCGGGAACCATTAATAGAACGTTGTACCCATTACACGCGTTTACATGTAGACATCCGGAATCCAACACCTTGTAGCAGTGTACGCCGCAAAAAAACATAAGCCAAGTAATAACTTGACTCTTTTTTTTTTTGTAACATCATTTATTTCCAGGTACTTTCCTGAATAAAACATGATCGTGCTCCTTATATCCGATTTCTGTCGTCTCGAACTTCATCGTCGATCTGTGCAGACGTTCTTTTTATACTTTTTTCTTTTTCCTTACTGTGACGTCACTTCGCACACGGCTTGGCATTTGCCATACTCGAAGAGTTTGACAGACGGGCTTTTAAGTTAGGATGTTATTTTTTTATGTATCGGTTGGTAAGTTTGTGAGCACACGTTAGCTTCGCGCCTGCGGATTTCAACAGTTTTAGCAGTAGTAATTAAGCGGATTCCATAAATTTTAGTTCATCTCGACAATGTAATAATTGTTTAATAAAACGTAACTACATTAAATTTATTTCATATTTTTTGTCTTTTTCTCTATTTCAGTTTGCAAGTGCAACCTGCACGCGCGTCAGTGTCACTTTAACATGGAGATTTACACATTATCCGGTTTCAAGAGCGGCGGCGTGTGCCTCAAGTGTCGCCACAATACGGCTGGACGGAATTGCAATTATTGTCGCCAGCGTTTCTACCGCGATCACACCAAACCAATCAAACACAGGAAAGCATGCAAAAGTAAGTACGACGGCCTATTATTATTCCTGGTTTGGTTGTTTTTTGTTTAACGGTATATCAACCCTTTCAGGTTATTTAATGCCAAATCCAGTAGTTTAGAAAAAGGGTCTTCGTGTTAAGTTTTGAAGAAAGGCTTATTACTATTTTTTTAAAAAAACGTATTTGATTGAAGCGGTTGTTTTCGAAGATGTTCGTCATATTGTTGAATTTAAGATATTGTTTCCTGGAATTATTAATGGCTCTACATTCCACAAAAATGTGTTTGATGATGCAAGTTTTTTGACAGAATGGGCATTGCGGTTGTTGCTTTTGTTTTAGTGTGTAGTCGTGTGTGAGTTTGTATATCACTATTATTTCTCTTCTGTGCGTTATATACTGCTACTCTACACTAGTAATTCGAGATGTTATCCGGATTACGTCAATGTATTTTTCCCCAGTTCATGTTATTTGTGAATGTTAAGCCGAGGATCTTGAGGGAAGTATTTTAAAAAAGTGTATCATTAGGCATGACAAGCATCGGTGGAGAAGGTTTTCTGTAATTATTAAAGTAAAATAAGATTAGTCTTAACGACATTGAATGTTGCCATCCAGTTTCTGCCTCATTTCACCACAAACAGAAGTTCTTCCTCTAGAATTTTAGCATTTCCTTAGATGTGAGTTCATTCGTTTTTCTCTCGAGTCTGTTATAGAGCGTAGTGTCATCAGCAAATATACCCACCTCAGAGAAAATGTCAACAGAGAGATCGTTTATGAATATCAGGAATAATAAAGATCCGATGATTGACTCCTGTAGCACACCCGCATTTATATCATGTTGTTTAGATGTACGAGCATCAAGAGCAACCTGGATTTTTCTCTTATCTAAGAAGCATATGATTACGTTAAGTATACATTTAGTAATACGACGTTTCTGAATTTTTGAGATGAAGATTGGTTATTCGTATTATTTGGATTCTTCGGACTACTGTTCTCATTTTGTCGTTTTCACAACGTTTCGGTCGATGTAAGCTCCGACCTTCTTCATGAGTATTTTGCTGAACTCGAGAATGTTTCTGTCGATCTCGGGAATTTTGACGAAATTTCGAGCGGAACCCTGTATTTACTTCACGGGGGCAACGTGCTCTTTTTCCGTCAGCTATGACTGGATAAAGGTCCAGGGTATTTCGTAATTGCATGTTTCGGCCGCCCACACTTAGGATTGAACCTTCAACCGTCAGGAGAATATCACTTTTTACAATTGATTTTTCCAAGTATTCTAACCACTGGTTCAATCCTCAGTGTGGGCGACCGAAAAATACAATTGCGAATTACTTATCCAGTCATGGTTTACGGAACAAGAACATGCTACACCCGTGAAGTAAATAAAAAATTTCCACATTATATACACATTATGAAAACATTATATACACATTATGAAAACATTATATACACATTATGAAAACATTATATATACATAATATGCACATTATATGTACATTGTATACATATTATATACGCATTATATAAACAGTTTCTACACATTATAGACACATTATAAAAACATATGAACATTATATACACATTATATACGCATCATATTTACATTATATAAACATTATATATACATTATACAAAAATTATATGTATATAAAATGCACATTATAAAACACCATATAAATATTATATACACATTATATAAACAGTATATACACATTATATACACCTTATATAAACATTATATAAATATTATATACACATTCTATACATATCACATAAACATTATATATACATTATATAAACATTATATGCACATTTTATGCACATCGTATACCTATTATATACACATTATATATACATTATATACACAATCTATGCACATAATATGAACATATACACATCATATATATATTATATACACATTACATACACATTTTATACACTTTATATACAGATCATATACACATCATATACACATTATATAAACATCTTATACACATTTTATACACATTGTATGCACATTATATACAGATGATATTAAAGTTATATACACATCATATGCATATTATATACACATTATATACACATTATATACACATTATATACACGTAATATACACATTATATACACGTTATATAAACATCATATGCACATAATATACACAACATATGCACATCATATACACAATATATAAACATTATATACATATTATAGCAATGGCCAACGACTCTTTATCTGAGAGTACGTCTTTCAAGCTCCTTGGCCTAACGTTCACAGGAAACATGAGTTGGAACAATTACATCGAGGGCATTGCCAGGGCCGCTGCAAGGAAGATGGGCTCTCTCTACCGTGCTAGAAAACTACTAACACCCGAAAGTATCCTGTACCTCTATAAGGCAACCATTCGCCCATGTATGGAGTATTGCTGTCATATTTGGGCTGGTGCATCGGCTACTAGTCTCTCGCTCCTTGACAGGGTTCAAAAGAGAGTCGCAAATCTGATAGGCCCTAAACTGGCATCTAAGCTTCAGCCTCCGTCCCATCGACGAAACGTTGCATCCTTCTGTCTGTTCTACAAGTATTTTAATGGTGAATGCTCTGATGAACTGCAAGCACTTGCGCCCCCACGACGTAGACCCCCTCGACAGACCCGACAAGCTGCAAAATCCCACCCCCACACTGTAGAGATCCCTAGATGTAAAAGATCTTTCTACTCCGATAGTTTCTTCCCCAGAACCGCTAGACTTTGGAATTCCATTCCAGGTCACTGCTTCCCCAACTGTACTGACATGCAGAAGTTCAAGTGCAACGTGAACCAACATCTTGCTGCCCAAATCCCTACATAGTACCCCAGTAGTTGTTTCCCCTGATAGTAGCCCTCTACACCAAAGTGGCAATGTGCCTTGTTTGAGGTGAAAATGTAATAAAAAAAATAAAAAATAAAAAAAATGATATACACATCAGATAAGAGACACTAAGACAATCCTTGAAATATTTAAATAATTCGTTAAATTTCAAAAAAAAGTAATAAAAGAATACACAAAGGAAACAAAGTATAAAACAACCAAAAACGAGTGAGAAAGTCTAATAAACCTCAACGGCATTTCAACGGGTTTTCTTCGATACAGATTTTCTATGGAATATCAACTTCACAAGCAGTTCTCTATCAGAGGATATGACGATGTCAGTTTTTTTTTTTGTTTTGTTTTTTTTTTTGTAGTCCTTGTCGACGTACTCCTACATACAGCGCCTTGTGCTACCATTTTTCCCCTCTTGTACTAGTCAGGCTCAACGTTGCTTAACTTCGGTGATATAACGAGAGTTTGTGTGTCAAACTAATTATGCGTGTGCTGTTATTTCTGTTGGTTTAGCATAGAGTAAGACAGTGTTCAGAAGAGCTGGGGTAAGACATACGACTACGTTATTAGAGTCTTCCATAGCTTAAAACTGGTAGTGTTTTTATCACTGAATATTTATGGTGAAACGAAAGTAGATTTCGGAATAAGATAAGTTTCAATTACGAAATGTAATGTGAAGATTGTGGCACGCCGTGTTGTTTAAACAGCTGGCAATAAAATTTACTGCGCTTTATTCAATTAGTGTTAGGTGTTTTATGCTATTCATTATAACTCATATACATTATTCCAATTATGACAGGACCTCCGCGGCGATTTCACTTCACGTGATAATAAATACTGAAACATCTACTATTTGATAAAGAGGTTTTCCTCAAAATATACTTAACTCTAATGTTTTCATTAATGATTAACCCATAACATAAATGAAACACTTATTACATAAATGCAAATGTTTATACAAGATCTTTCTATTCTCTTTGTCGTTGTTTGTCTTCCCGCATTCCATGAGTGATCGTTGATGGTCTCGTCTGCTTCAGACAAATAAAACTTCTCATGCATGAAAAACACAAAAGAGACGTCCGCTGAGGTTTCATCAAGGTTTTATATAAAACTGGTGGGCTTGGGCGCCATTCTTTTCGCGATCACAAAATACGCTTCAATATATTTTAGTTCAGTCAGATTTCGTCTTTATCATTACAGAGCCAATTCTTTATTGATTGGCCGCGAAACCTGCTATGTGAGGACCTGTTCGATTAGACACCAAATAATTTCTACTAGAGTATCTATAAACTAAACTAAAATTAAATTATATTGATGCATTTCATATATATACTTATATATATGTATATATATATATATATATATATATATATATATTTCTATATGAAATAATTTTATGCGAAATAAATCAATATACATTAATTTAGTTTATAGATAGTCTAGTAGAAATTATTTGATGTTTAAGGGAATAGGTTCATATATAAATATATATATATATATATATATATATATATATATATATTAGAGAAAGGTAGTTTGCTTGAAGCATTGCTAGTAAATAGATATAGAAGAATATAAGAGGACTATAGTTCCTATCCAAAGTGCCCCTCTTTGAGGAGCTTGATTTTCCGCACCTTAAAAACCGACATTGTGTTTAACTCTTCTGTCGTGGGGAGGCAAGTAAATAGAAATATAATTAGGTTGTGACCTGACAACAACAATAATAATAATTAAAATAAAATGATATTAATAAACAAATCAATAAAATAAAGTAAATAAGAAATGTAATTAATCAAAAAATAATTTATATGTTAATATTTATATATGATTTAAAAAAGTAAGATCGACAGATTAATAAATACACACAAAATAGAGTTCACATTAAACGCTGTCTACATTATGATTAAATTAAATAGATGAATAAGTATAAAAATGAAAATGTCTATATTAACAGCGATGATGTTAATTAAGTAACCTTACGCGCAAAACCTTTCTGCTTTACAATTTATAAAATTAACTTCTTAACGCATTGCCAACACAACGCACGTACTACAAACATTGAGTAGCACATTACAATTGTATATATAATAAATAACTCGTCGGAATGTCTATTTAAATGGACACCCGCCACCACTTTTATAGTGCTCAAATCGCCTGTTTGTAAACAAACAACGAGCTGCGCATTTTTCAGCCAATTAAGTAGCGGGTGAGATTATTTTCGACAGTGTTCTACCCAAAGAGGGCGGTTTAATATATATATATATATATATATATATATATATATATATATATATATATATATATATATATTAATAGGATATTAATAAACAAATAGATTATAAAATTAAAAAATAAGATCAACATATTTTATTGACGCACACAGCTTAACAAACAAAAAAAATTTAATAGGTTTAACATTGACACTTTCTCCATTACGAATTCACAGCATCACTTACTTATAGTAAAAGTTTAAATAATATCTAATATCTTGTACACTAAAAAAATAATTAAAAAATAAATAAATAATTAAAAAAATTGTGTAATTAAACAGATAAATAAATAACTAAATAACCAAATAATGTAAATGTCTATAGCAATATAAATTTAAAAACTGATGCATAAAACCTTTTCTGCTTTCCAGCTGTTCCTTCCCACATTATTTTCCGCCTTACGATATTCCAATGTTTTGCCGTTTTTAGGCACATTCTTTCGTCCCTTTCCTTTTGAAGAAGAGATGTTATCTCGAAATATTAAGATCTCCATTATACTGGTTGCATCAAATATTAAGTTCATATTTACTGATTTGTATTGTGATTATCTTCAAGTTAAATAAAAAAGCAAATCAGACCTTTCGTTTGTCCATTTTTGTTCATGTGTCACGTCAATACAACAGCCGGATCCCTGCATTGCTATAGCCTTCTTATACTCTTCCGTATACATATATTCGATATATATATATATATATATATATATATATATATATATATATATATATTAATTTTATATAAATATACCTGCTCTGTTCACTCATTGAGCACTATTTTGGTAGACACATGTTGTTTCATTGGATGTACTTCTAGGAAACTAAACTCTACTGGCTATATATATATATATATATATATATATATATATATATATATATATATATATATATATATATATATATATATAGTACAACCCCCGGGATATGGCATTAAGAATTAGCAACAAAATACAGCATGCACATGTATATAATCAGATAACATTATAAAAAAACACGGTAATGCGAGACAAATACCGTAACCAGGGGCCAGAAAAAACATCGTATTCCACATCGTAACCTGTTATATCCGGTTATATATATATATATATATATATATATATATATATATATATATATATATATATATATACGAGCAAACAGTTAATAAAACATGTTAAAAAACACTTTGAAAAAGAGTTAAAAACATATTTAATCTGAAAAGGAAACACTTGATAAGTGGATATATATATAACACTCGATAAGTATATATATATATATATATATATATATATATATATATATATATATATATATAAGGGGTTCGAACAGTAGTCTAGAGCAGAGTGTGTTTTAAAAAAGAACAGTGCCCGTTGTAATTAAATTATCAATCACATTACTAAATAAATATATATATATATATATATATATATATATGCATATATATATATAATACTAGCAGGGGTGCCCGGCGTTGCTCGGGTGTTTGGAGGTATATGCTGTGCAAAAAAGCAAAAAAACAAAAAAATCGTTAATTTTTTTAAACTTTGACCCCTATTATGACCCCTTAAAATTTATTGTTTCGGGCTCAAATCACTTTATTAAGTTAGATCCATGTTCAAGGAACCTAAATCTAAAATTTCAAGTGTCTAGACCCAAAATTGTCGGAGGAGTTTGGTAGAGTTCTTAAAGGTCAAATCGTTGAAATTTGACCCCTTAACAGCCAAATTTCTGGCTGACACCCGTCACATCGATTTTCCCAAATCTCAGTACCCGGTATTTAAAATTTCGAGTCTATAGATTAAAAATTGACAGAGTTATTGCGTAGGGAAATGTACACAGACAGACACACACACAGACAGACAGACAGACAGACAGACACGCTCACCTTTATAGATATATAGATATATATATATGTACATGTATATATATATCAGGTTGTATATATATATATATATATATGTATGTATGTATATATATATATATGTGTGTGTGTGTATGTATGTATATGTATATATATACACACACACAACTTGAAATGCATGAAATTTGTGGTGTTTACTAACTAACCAATCTGATTCATAATTTTTCTTTATCACAGGTTAATCTTTCAATTAGCCAATAGTAAAGCATCCTCTAAATAAACATGACGAATGCTTTCTCCTCTTTTGCACAGCTTTGTATAAAAGTGACGCAATCTATTTTTGTAAATGTGTCGAATTAATAGATCTTATTTTAACATGTGCGTGCAAGAAGGACATTGATTTCGTTTTTAGGTGCTGGTTTCGTTTAGACTTTAATTTTTAGGAATTCCAAGATGTAGCAATCTGAGGGAAGCGTTTAAAGTTTTCCGGCATCTATAGATTTCTACAGTGAAGGGGTGGACCTTTGCTGTTTGTCCTGTTAGTTGGAAGTATGAATTGCTATGAATTCAACAGAGCAAATTTCATTAAAGTATTCGCAAAGCAGACAACAGGACTACAACATTGCGGCGGTTAGACTGAAGTTTGAACTTGTCTGACAGTGTGTGGACTATTTTTTAATTGCATTTTCACCCCAAACAAGGATGTAGGGAGCTGCTATCTGGGACATATTTGCAAGGATACTATGTGGGAAGTTGAGCAGCAAAATTACACTTGAACTTCTGCATGTCAGTACAGTCGGGGAAGCAAGAACCTGGAAGAGAATTCCAAAGTCCAGCAGTTCTTGAGAAGAAACTATTAGAATAGAAGGCTTTCTGGCATCTGGGAATGTCTACTGTATGGGGTGAGATTTTGCTGCTTATCGGGTTTATCGAGAGTCAAGGAGGTACAAGGGCTTGTAGTTCCTCGGAGCATACACCATTAAAATACTTGTAAAACAGGCAGAGGGATGCAACATTTCGTCGGTGGGAGAGAGGCTGAAGCCTAGCTGACAATTCAGGACCTATTATGCTGGCGACTCTCTTCTGAACCCTGTCCGGGAACGAGAGATTAGTAGCAGGTAGCATATTAAATCTGAGACTCGTTTTTTCGATGCTGTTTAAGAGTAAGAGACTAGTGGTAGATGCACCACTCCAGATGTGGCAACAATACTTCATACATTGGCAAAGTGTGGCTTTATAAAGATACCGTATACCCTCTACTGTGATAATATGTTATATTTTTACTAGTTAAGACGGTTACAGACTTTTACATTCTTAGCACGAATATATTTTCTTTTAAATAATTACAAAATCCATCGTATGCTATCGCGTAGATCCTGACATGTTGATCCAATTATCTACGGGCGAGTCAATTTGACCCACATCTCGATACATATCTTTCCCGCGCGTCGCATCCACAAATCACCCTTAATTTTTTGAAAGTGCACCGAGTGACCCTACCGCAATGATACCAATCTGAACTAATTAAATCACTTGACACAACCCGGGCCGTCCGCTATGGGGTCCGCATACCTGCCTTGTCTCTACGCCATTCTTCCCTCCACCTCGCAGGAATGAAGGGAGCGCGCCTCGCATGTCGACGCAACTGTCGTTTAAATGTCAAGGGCGGTTCATGTTATTTTCAAAAAAAAATGGATTGACACTTAGAAATCGAGGTGAGATCCGTAATCACGAGGCAGAGCTGTAGCTTGACGTCGTAAGGAGGAAATGTTAACTTGAGAACCACAGATTTATACTGACATTATCTATTTATTTCAGTGCGGGAGGTATTGATTGGGGGGGGCAGGGTTTTTTTTTTTTTTACAAAGGGGTCGCCATATGACAAGGCTCGAAGGCCACTAGAGGATAAGCGTTAATGTGTGTCTTGTAGTCATTGAGAAAGTTGCGTAATGATCGTTTGTAGAAGTAATTTAGTTCAAGTGATTTAATTATTTACGAGGACGGCCGAACAAGAATTTGCTTACGTTGGACTTGAAGATAATAATATTGTAGTCAGCTAGAAAGCAGACCAACAGAACAGAGTTCCACAAACGGGCAATCCTAGGGAAGAAGCTTTGTTCATGGAATTCATGTTTAACTTTAGGCAACGATAGAGAATGAGGGAATTTATTGATAGAGATTTTTCACTAAACGAGTGTTTTTTGTAAAGAATGGCGAGGAGGACCATAGATTAGAGCTCAGTCGAACACTTGCCATCGATAGAGCAGGAGAAGGTTCGCCACGTTTCTTCTGTGAGAGAGAGGCTGCAGAGAAGAGAAAAGGGCATCACCTACTAGATTATAAAGTCTGTTTTGAACTCTGTCAAAGCAGGATAGGGTGCTTCGAGCAGCTTCTGCCCAGATATAGCAACAGTATTCAATCCTATGACGTATTTGGCTTTTATACAAGTAGATAATTGCTTCAGCGGTTAGATATCTTCTAGAGAGGAGAATGCTCCAACCATGTATGGAATTGTTTATGGGGCAAATGTAATAAATGGTTTATCTTGCGTTACTTTATTTATTATACAACTTGGGTAGATCACTTATCTATATAAACAGTTCATGTATGTGTGTGTGTCTGTTTTAAAATATTTAACCGATAAACTCTTAAACTACTGGTCACATGACACTGAAATTAACAGGAAATAGTAATCATACACTAAGAATGTTTTACAACGAAGTAAAATCTTTGTTTGGATGGATGAATAACGCGTACAGAAATGTGTCAACAAGTTGAAATGCAAAACGTTCATTTTGTCTTGCCGACATACTTCTATTACTTTTGTGCATGCGCAAATTCATTCATAACTTGAATTGGTTTAATTTTGTTTTTTCTTATCTATCTGTCGATGGTTCAGACGGTAAGGAACACGTCTGGAGAGCTTAATATTTTTATTTCGATTCTAGCTGTTGGCACCCAAGTCTTGAAATCAGTACTATATATATATATATATATATGTGTGTGTGTGTGTGTGTGTGTGTGTGTGTGTGTGTGTGTGTGTGTGTGTGTGTGTGTGTGTGTGTGTGTGTGTGTGTGTGTGTGTGGAGGTAAATTTATAAATATATTTGAAAATAAGCGGAAATCTCTCAAGAGCTTTTTCGATCATCATCTTATCAGGAGAAATCCATAGCAATGAAATAAGTTCCCCAAAGAGATTTAACGTTTTTAACAATTCCTTCTTCCGACACAAAGAAGGTTTACGAATTGCGATGGAGACAAATTCTAAAATTTTTAAATGATTTTTAGAATCTGCTCTATGAAGTATCTCAAACCATTCTATTTTATACTGATTGGCACAACAAGAATTCTCAACCAGATGTTGGTCAATAGCGGAGTTCAAAACTGTACAGGACGGGAGATTCACAGATCCCGCTCTACCATTTCTAATTTTGGATGGAATGTGCTGGTTTATACGAGTTTGCAAATGCAAGGAAGTCCGTCCTACATAACCATCATTACACAGACATTTAAATTGGTAAACAATGTTACTATTTTGGATATAAGACAAACGATCCTTGCAAAAAGAAGGAAAACCACGTCTAGTGATATATACCAAATGCAAGGAAACAGAGTAAAAACAATAATATTTCTTACAATCTGTTAACTTAATTTTGTACTATTATCCCCTATCCATGGCAATTTTAAGTAAACAGGGTATTTTAAAGGGCCAAATATTTTAGGGGATTTAAAATCAGCGACCTTTTTATTTATACAATCATTAATAAGGTCTCCAGGGTAACCATTACTAATCAAAATATCTCTGATCTTATCCACCGACGTCCAATTTAAGGTATTTATTTGCTTCCCCATGAAAGCAACTTGTGAACAAGACCGTTTTTAATATGGGGGAAAACCAGCTCCCCTAAAAGTAGGGTAAAAAGGGGGCACTCTGATTGTGACCAAAAATAATAATTGTCCCAGTATAGGGGGTTTCCCCTCCATTGACTGGTACAAATTATCTTAAGTTCAGCATCTGAAAAACAGATACTACACTTTGTTCCCGGTCCGAAGGCGTCCAATTTAACAGATGAGCAAATCATGAGAATTCTATGTAACAACGTGGTATTTATTTGCTCCCCCACCGAGCAAATTAAGCACAAGGCCGATTTTTAATGTGAGGGGTGAAGGGGAAATGGGGACCAACTCCCCGGTGAGTAGGGGAGCTGGATAGTGACAATTGGTATGAAGGGCTGTCCCTACATTGACCAAGGTCTTATATGTGGGGCTGCCCCACATATGGTTTTTGCTTGCAGTATCTGCCGGAACAGATACTACACTAGAAATCAACAATGAACAAAAAACTTAGGCACATGGTCAACTCAAAAGGGGGGATTGTGGGGGTCGTTGGTCATCCTTGTCACTCCAGAACTAAACAAAATCAAAAGTTTCTCCCACCTAGTATCTTCTTTCACCATAATACCGCATTCACCCTTTCATACTAACTTCCAATTTTTAAAACATTTTTTATTGACGTGTAAAAACAAAAAAAAAAGATAACAATATAAATGGTACAATAATTCATTTGTATCGAGGGGGGGGAGGTGATTAGTAGGACCCTCCCAACCCCATCTAGTTGATACACTGCCCGTTCCACTAGGTTTGTAAAAGGAACCTCGCTTTTGCGGGTCAGTCTCTAAGTGGGGATGATCTCTAGACACTTTGATCCCGGCCCGAAGGCCAAGGCGTCCAATTTAACAGATGAGCAAATCATGAGGATTCTATGTAAGAACGTATTAATTAAGCCGGTTTTTCGCGATTTACGTACAAATGGAGACCTTCTTACATACAGGCCAATAAAAGTCATCTTCCTGTAAACTTCTTTGCTTAATGTTCAAGAGGTGGTTTTCTCGCCACCATTTACATATTTTCGTCAAATAGTCTACGGCAAGGATAGATTTGTGAATTCTATAACCCTTTCAAACGTTCTCCTTAAGTGAAGTAACCGGCATAACTCTTCCAGAGGCTAATACCACATTAGGTTCGGTTTCTACCTGAGATAGAACGGTAGTAATGTTTACATACGCCCTCATCGTCCTCTTGTTTTTAATGAGGTTTCGTTTTTGTACGCGTGAAATGTTTATATTAGTTTTGGTTTTTGTTCTATACAGTTGTTCTAAGTCTACAAATTCTGATCTTTTATCGCATAATAAATAACGAAAGACGTTCGAATTTCCAGATCCGTTTCCCAATTTGTAAACAACGCGTAAACGTGTAATTAAATCGTTTAAACATCAGGGTTTTTTTTTCGATTAGTTTTTAATTTGTTTTTAGCACCACTGTTTAGAAATAACTTTTTTTTTTCACAGCAGAAATTCCACGGATCTTGTTATTTTATTTAAATGTAAATACATGAGGAAACGGAAATGCGCAGAGAAATGAGGCTAAAGGCGAGCATATAATACTTATGCAGAATAAGGACCGCGCTATGGACATAATTTTCCGAGCAATTTATGTTATAGTGCTGAAAAAGCTCCAACCAGAACTTGCCCCCATACTTACAAAACTGTTTAAGCGTTGCCTTAAGGAGAAGTGCTTACCAACACCCTAGAAAACCTCATCAGTATGCCCTGTATTTAAGAATTCAGGTGAAAAGTCATCTCCTTTTCAGTACAGACCAATAAGTTTCCTGTGTGCCATGAGTAAGTTGTTGGAATCCATATTAAATAAAGAAGTAGTCAACCACCTCAACAGAAACAACCTTCTTAGTGACATGCAATATGGTTTCCGCTCTGCAAGATCTACAGCAGATGTGCTAACGGTTATATCTCATAGGATTAGTGAATCTATTGGCAAAGGCTTCCTTTCCAGGCAATTGCTCTTGACATATCGAAGGCCTTCGATAAGGTATGGCATAAGGGCTTACTTCACAAGATTTCCAACTACGGTATCACTGGAAATGTTTTCTCAATCATTAAATCATTTCTCTCCGATAGGTTCATAAGAGTAGTGGTTGATGGGCAGAAATCAGAAGCCCACAGTATTAATGCTGGGCCCAACTCTCTTCCTGATCTACCTCAATGATCTCCCAAAACACATACTTAAATCATTCGTTGACATTTATGCTGATGACACGGTTATCTATGGCAACACATAAAAGGTCGTAAATGATAAATTTCTCTCTAATTCTCTCTCCACTGATCTTGAGCGCCTGGTACAGTGGGGGAAGAGGTGGCTGGTTACTTTTAATGCATCCAAAACCAAGCTTCTATCTTTACATCATCAACGCTCTGATCCCCATCTGGCATCAATTGAAATGGATTGTTTTCGTCTAGGGGAGGCTCCATGTTTTGACAAGCTTCTGGGTTTGAACTTTACTCCTGATCTGAAATGGAACAAGGACGCTGGGAAAATGGTGGGATCCTTCTATCGCTCCAGAAGATATCTCACTACTGATGCAATTCTCTATCTGTATAAAAGCCAAGTACGTCCAAGGATGGAGTACTGCTGCCACATCTGGGCAGGAGCTGCTAAAAACAGTCTATCCTGCCTTGACAGAGTACAAAATAGACTTCGTGGTTTAGTGGGGGATGCCCTTTTCTCTTCCCTGCAAACTCTCTCCCAAGCTGCTGTCTTTGTTTTATCGTTATTTTCATGGCATTGTACACGCAATAACCCTTATCCCTGAGTGGCCTTCGGGCCTTGATAAGTGGTGACTCCCCCTCCCCAAAAAAATGTAAAACGCTGGAAAGTGCCGAACGAGAGTTTCGTTTTTTGTTTTGTTTTTTTATTGCGCAAATGTTGGCCAATTTTTTTCGAATCAAAGAAGTATTCCTGTTATTACGAAGAAAATCCGATAGAAAATTTAATTAAAAAATTAAAACAATATTTTTTTTTTTTAATGTTTCAAACATAAAAGCAATGATTGGACATTTTTTAAAAACATTCAGAAAATTCGAATTCAAATCAAGAAAATAAACTTTCATAAAAAAAAATCGATTTTTTTAAGAAGCAAACAATTTTTGAATTATTTATGATTTTTAATGATTTTTTGTTCAAGATAAAGATTTCGTTTATTTTTTTCGTAAACTACACGGAAAATTCCAACGAAATCGTGGTGCTTTTTCTGCATAGGTATCAATCATGTGTCAACAGGTTTAGTCTTAAGATACAATAAATAAGAAAACTAAATTTCTATCTTTTGTTTTATTCAGACAAGTAATCATGTATTGCTTACTATTTGCACAACTTGCAAAATCAGATGTCTTTAAAACACAAACTTTCTTCAACAGAAATATATAATTAATAAGATTTCATAAAAAAACAATATTTAAATATTTTATGAATATACATGCGCGTGTGTGTGTGTGTGTGTGTGTGTGTGTGTGTGTGTGTGTGTGTGCGTGTGTGTGTAATCATAAAATACTCAAATAGGCCATAATCCATAAAAATACGAATATTGTTCTTCTGCACGAATGGATCAGGCGGATTGCAAATTGCATTGTTATGAGGATTGAACTTATGCATTCATTACCTAAAAGTTTCATCTTTCCGTTGCAGATATTGACGCGCTGAAACTCTAAAAAAAGCAATATCTCGCACAAACGTGATTAAAATTCAGAGCTGTTATATATATATAACATAATTATGTTATCAAAGAGTAAATCTCAAACTTATCAAGACAAGAAAAGCTCAACATTAGTAAGAGGAGCAACCAATAATATAAAATGAAAGATGAGGAATAAAAGTTATATATAACTTTATTATATCATCAGAACAGTAAGGAAAAGTTAAGAGAAAGTTTAAGAAAAAAAAACACTTTAGGCCATAGCATTTCGAAGCTGAATGCTTATTATCTTATTTTTTTAAATACTATCTACATATATACAACCCTTCCTATTTACCCCAATATGTTATACCTACATTTAATTACTATTTACCATATTATCCTATTCCTTCATTCTCATTTCGTATCTAAATATTATTATGCCAGTTTTTTCCATGTTTTCATTTGGCATTATTCTGGCCTTTCTACTCTTCTGATAAAAAGCATTTAGCTTCGAATGCCATGACATCCGTATTATGTTACCTAGCATTTTCTCTCCTCGTCTCATGAGAAGCATTAAGCTTCGAAATACCATGGTATAAATAGCTTTACTTATTCTACATCCCTAATTGATGTATCACCCTTATTGAATAAATGAATAAATCTAAATATATACTAGTATATATTTTTATATTGTCGTTTTCTCTCCAAAACAATTTGTTGAACTTTATTTTTATTTTGATGTATCATTCGGATTTATCCTCTCGTAAAGAATTGATCTTATGTGCGTGCGTGTATGTATATATATATATATATATATATATATATATATATATATATATATATATATAATTATTTTTTTACTATAATAATTAAATACCTACAGACACTAGTGTTTCATCCTTTCGGGATTCTTCAGTGCAGGGTGTCACGATTACTACCAGTCGAACGATTCGAACCCCGCGACACGAGACATCTCTGGCTCGATTAGCGGAGGCCGTATCCATTCGGCTACCATTAATCATGTGAAATAGCGTTGAATTTTAAACATTTTTAATTTAAATGTTCATTACGTCAGACAGACAGTGATCAAATCGTTATACGATGATCTACGCATAAGAGCTAAATTGACCGACTTTTTAATTCAACAGAAAGTGCTCAACGATAAGAAACGTATTTCTTAAAGGGGCTGTCATAATTATTTTTTTACTATAATAATTAAATACTTACAGACATTCGTGTTTCATCCTTTCGGGATTCTTCAGTGCAGGGTGTCACGATTACTACCAGTCGAACGATTCGAACCCCGCGACACGAGACATCTCTGGCTCGATTAGCGGAGGCCGTATCCATTCGGCTACCATTAATCATGTGAAATAGCGTTGAATTTTAAACATTTTTAATTTAAATGTTCATTACGTCAGACAGACAGTGATCAAATCGTTATACGATGATCTACGCATAAGAGCTAAATTGACCGACTTTTTAATTCAACAGAAAGTGCTCAACGATAAGAAACGTATTTCTTAAAGGGGCTGTCATAATTATATTTTTACTATAATAATTAAATACCTACATACATTCGTGTTTCATCCTTTCGGGATTCTTCAGTGCAGGGTGTCACGATTACTACCAGTCGAACGATTCGAACCCCGCGACACGAGACATCTCTGGCTCGATTAGCGGAGGCCGTATTCATTCGGCTACCATTAATCATGTGAAATAGCGTTGAATTTTAAACATTTTTAATTTAAATGTTCATTACGTCAGACAGACAGTGATCAAATCGTTATACGATGATCTACGCATAAGAGCTAAATTGACCGACTTTTTAATTCAACAGAAAGTGCTCAACGATAAGAAACGTATTTCTTAAAGGGGCTGTATATGAGCAAACAGTTAATAAAACATGTTAAAAAACACTTTGAAATGAGTTAAAAACATATTTAATCTGAAAAGGAAACACTAGATAAGTGGATAATCCTTAATCCGCGGAGTTTCGAAGAAATACTTTCCTTCTCATCAGAGAGGTAGGAATTAGCAAAATGCAGGATCGGATTTTGCATGCAGAAGTATTTGATGAAACAACAAGTAAGTCAAAGATCTTACTTGATAACAAAAAGTGAAGCAGAGGGGATATGGATAAAGAAAAGGGTAATTACACATGAATGGATAGTCTGGTGGAAGATAAAAATCCAGTGCCGGTAAAATCCAAATGTATAACTTCAAGAAAGTTAAAATAATTTCCATTTGTACAAGTAAAATCCAAAGAAATTCCCGTAATTGGAAGAAGATAGTCCAAAATAATCCAAAGGCAAAAATCGATGGAATAATTCACAAAAATGTGTACAAGGAGAAAAGAAATAATATTAATAAAAGAAAAATAAGATGTGCTTTTCACTCTACTTCCAAGACATAAATATTTCCGAGATATAAATATTTAAGTGGATTAAGGAGTTTCCACTTATTTTGTGCTTCCTTTTAAAAATTAAATATGCTTTTAACACTTTTTAAAGTGTTTTTAACATGTTTTTAACTACTTGATCTTATATATATATATATATATATATATATATATATATATATATATATTATTCGGCTACCGTCAACCGCAAAATATGCAGTTAAATTTAGACATTTATGTTAATGTTTTTAACGTCAGTCAGAGTGATCTAATCATTATATGACGATCTGTGCGTATAAGTTAAGTTGACCGACTTTATTAAAACTGAAATTGCTCAATGATAAGAAACAACTTTTTTAAAGGGGCTGACATTATTATTTACTATAATAATTATTAAATACTTACAGACATTATATATATATATATATATATATATATATATATATATATATATATATATATATATATATATATATATTGATTTAAAGGTTATGTTTTTGGGGGTTTTTTTTTAAGTATGGAAACGATATTAATTTTTGTATTTAATATCATAGAAGCATACGTGAACTATTAACATTATATATAACATTATTATTATTATATATATATATATATATATATATATATATATATATATATATATATATATATATGAGAATGTATGTGTAAGGACTATATATATATATATATATATACATACATATATATACATATATATACATATATATATATATATATATATATATATATATATATATATATATATATATATATATATATATATATATAGTCATGTATGATTTCACGCGTGGGAAATAAAGCCTTAAAAATAACGAAAACCTTTGTCGAAGAAAGAAAATGCCAGTCTAACCAAATGTAAACGAAAATAGTTTACTACGAGCAAACCGTGGCCACAAAAGATTCAACAAAATTACGTACAATATTTACCTTGTAATTCGCGGTCTTTTGTTGAGCGTTAACAAATAAACGCGCCGTTATTAAGTAACTTGTAATCCATTGCGTTCGATAGATTAGGACGACAGAAAATCATCGTTCGTTTTACAACAGAACATTGTTTGAACGTTGTGAAAATTCGATTGCGTCGAAGAAAACAAGGACGGTTATCCTAAAAACGCCTTCATTCATGCAGCGCGTATTGTGATGAAAGTACTATTTCAAACATAAGCGTCATAGACCAACGGATATGTTATTTCAAACGAGCATGGCAGATAAAAAGAAATGCCATTTCAAAATTAATCCTGACAGCCCGAAGGACATGCTGTTTCGAAATTAAGCGTGACAAACAAACAGAAATGCTATTTCAAACTTAAGCATGACATCTGGACGGACATGCTATCGCAAATCAAAGAGTACAGAAACAAGGAAAATGCTACTTAATTTCAAACTCAAATCTGACAGACTAACGACTATATTTTAAACATAAGCGTGGCAAGCCAACGAAGATATATTTCATATTTAAGTCGTACAAATCAAGAGACATTATTTCATACTTTACCATTACGAAAAACGATAAATGCCATTCCAAAGTTGAATGTGATAGACAAATATAAATGTTATTTCAAACTTAAGTGTGACAGCCCAGCATAATGCTATTCAATATCCCCGACATACTAATGACAAGCGAAAATTTATGTGACCGACTGAACGACAGACAGAGCTTCTTATGCGCGTCTCAAATAAGATACGTTCATTCAATCTTTTTGTTTGGCGATTTAAGTGCTATATTAAATAAAGCGTGACAGACAAACGGATATGTTGTTTTAACGTGAAACGTAATCGATCAGTGATATTGCTCTTCGATGAGAGGCGTAAACAGAGCGACAAAAATTGTTGCTTCACACTTAATCGTGACAGGATGACTAGCTGGCGTTGCTTCATATTGGTATGCTTGGACGCATCTGAATAAGATAAGTCCATTTTAGTAGCGAGAAAATGTGATTCGGTTTTTTAGGTTTTCCATACTCTTTCTCACAGAAGAGACGTTGCCAGTCTGTCTCCGCTCCAGCGTTGTCCTCCTAAGTCATCCAATTTACAAAATTCCGCTACTTATGTTTACTACGCTATAATCACTTTTACTAATGTATACCCATTAACCCTTATCCTCGAGTGGCTTCTGATAAGTGGTGATTCCTGTGTAAAAAAAAGCTTCAATCTACAGCCCTCATATTCGTCTATCTACAACAACTGTTAATAATTTCCCATACACACTCTCATTCTCTCTCTTCCTTTCTCTCTCCTCTCTCTCTCTCTCTCTCTCTCTCTCTCTCTCTCTCTCTCTCTCTCTGCTAAACGAAAATTCTATGAGCAAAGTTTTTTCCCTAGAACTACCCGTCTCTGAAATCAAAATCTAGGGGCTGCTTCTCAGCTGATTATAACATGGTTGTTTTCAAGTCTAATGTAAACAAGTTCTTGTTGAGCCGTCCGCTTATATAATCAATCCCTACACCATTTCCACCATTACTGATCAAGATAGTGTTGTTTCCCGTCCATCCGACACACGTTTATCATCGAGTGGCCTTTGTGCCTTGATTATCGATGACCCCACACCTTGTAAAAAGAAACAATTTGAAGCTTCTAGTAAGCAGTGATCAAAGTGTAGTATATGTTTCGTCGTTGTCGACAAAGGAAACATCCTTCCAAACTGAGGCAGTTTCTTTTAATGACCTCCCAATACAGAATGTACATATTGGAGGGGACTGCCGTCGACTTACGTTAAAAACTGACCTTGTGTTTTACTCTGCTCTCGCGTGGGAGGTCAAATTCGGTGAGCGTAGACAGTACTCGATACTTCCTCTTCGCCCTAACTCTCTCTTTCGCAAATAACTATCAAGATATGCTCTTACGTCATGATGATAGTGGCAAAGTGGCATTCTTTATTCCTAAACATCTCTTCGGAACGTGGTATAGCGTATTCATGTAGCAAGTTGAGATAATTTTATGAGGACACCCTGTAGGTACATACTGACAGACAGAGCCTCAATACAGATTCAAGGACTAAATCACCTTTTTTATTCGATACTCTCGAAAAAAGTTCGGATTTTTCTTGCTTTAATTAACCCCGCCATTATTTTGCGCAGCCTTTTCTTAGATTAGCACATCGTAACCTATTCAATTCTCTGATACAACACGCCTTGCTACTTCTTTGTGCTCACCTCATTTAACGATAAGAAAAGGCGGTATAACCGCATTTTTATAATCATCTTCCGCGCAGTGTCAAAGGATTACGGCTTTAAATAAGCCGAAGCGCATACAAATGTAGCGAAATCCTTCCGCTTCGCGTCGGACCAAAAATAGTCCGATAAACTAAATAGATTCGAATTGAAATTACTTCGCGGCCAATTTAAACAGTTGCAATATTTAAACGGTTAACGAATAGAAAGATAAACAAAATCACTTGTATCGTGTGAATATCGTGGGGTGTTGAATAAATTCGGCTTCGTTGTTGCCACTCCTAACTTCATTTTGACTGAAAACGACGTTGAGTGCGTCGCAAAAAAAAGAATGCGAAGAAAAGGAAAAAACGAAGAAGAAGAAAAAGAAGAAAGTGAAGAAGAAGAAGAAGAAGAAAGCAAAAAGAATGCAAGGAAAAATAAGAAAGTGAAGGCGAAAAAAGCGAAGAACAAGATAAAGAAAAAGAAATCGAAGGATAAAGCAAAGAAGAAGAAATCGAAGAAGAAGAAAAAGACGAAAAAGAAAAAGAAGAAAAGGAAGAAGAAAGCAAAGAAGAAAGCGAAGAAAAAGAAGACGAAAAAGAAAAAGAAGAAAACAAAGGAGAAAAAGGTGAAGAAGAAAAGGCGAAGAAGGCGAAAAAATGAAGATGAATAATGCGAAGAAGAAGAAAAAGAAAAACTAGAAAAAGAAGAATGCGATAAAAGAAGGCGAAGAAGAAAAAAGCAAAAAAGAAGTCGAAAAAAAGAAGTCGAAAAAAAGAAGTCGAAAAAAAGAAGGCGAAAAAGAAGGCGAAAAAGAAGAAGGCAAAGAAGGTGAAAAAGAATACGAACAATAAGAACAAAAAACAATAAAACGAAAAACGCGTTATTTACTTTTTTTTGTTTCTTACAGTGTTTCTATTCAGGTAAGACCAATTAAGGCAAGGCAAGGCACGACACATGATTTTCGCTGATTCTCTATTCGTGCGATATTTATGCACGTCATTCGAACAACCTAGGATTTTTATGTCAAGAACAACAGAAGCAACCGATTTCAACTTAGACAGACTGTTTCCTCCCCCCCCCCCGTTAACAAATTTACTAAAAATATAAACAAATTTGTTTTTATCAGATTGATGGGTCGAGATTCGGGGAAAAAATAATTTGGAGGTTGGTGCAAAAATAATGTTGCTCTTTGACGTTCAACTTAAAAATTCATAACTTCTTTCATAATTAACTTTATTAATCGAAATAAGAACAATAAAAATCGACACATTTTTGCCAACGAGAAATAAGTTTATTTCATCCCATTAGCATAGAAATTCAGAGTTCTGGAAACGATGAAGTAATTGAAGGTTGATTTGGCATCATCTCAGCTTTTTTAAGAATTTTTCGCGCAGGAAGTTGTCGAGGTGCTTGAAATAGTGAAAATCGGTGGACGAGAGGTCCGGTGAATATGACGGATGAGACAGAGTCGCGTAGCCCAATTCTGTCAGCTTCTTCAGAGCCAGTTGAGCAACATGCGGACGAGTGTTCTCATGGGGGAGAATTGGTCCCTTCATATTGACCAATCTCGGCCACACACGTGGAGCTTCTGGTGCATTTCGTCAATTTGTCGGCAGTACTTCTCCGCCGTAATCGTTTCGACCGTATTCGAGACACTGTGATGATTGAGAACGGCCGCAGACCCCCAAACAGTCACCATAACCATCTTGGGGTGCAATTTCGGCTTCGGGATGTGTTGTGGAGCTTCTCTGGCATCCAGCCACTATGCCGAACGTCGCCGGTTGTCGTAAAGGATCCACTTCTAATCAGACGTCACAATCCGCTCGAGAAATGGGCCGTTTTTGTAGCGCAGAAGGAGCATACATGGCACCTCAAAACGACTATTTTTTTTTATTATCGTTCAATTCATGCGGCACCCATTTATCCAACCTTTGTTAACTTCTCTATTTGCTTTAAATGGCGAAGCAATTTCTCGTGTAGTTTTGCGAGGATTAGCTTAAATTAAGGCTTTCAAACGTTCGTTATCAACCGCAGTCGGCCGGCCGCAACCGTCTTCATCTTCGAGGCTCTCGTCACCATTAGGAAATTTCTTGAACCACCGTTGTGCCACATGTTCGTTAGTGGTTCATGTGCCAAACATATCATTGATATCACAAGCTGTTTCGGCAGCTTTTCGGCCTAGTTTGAACTGGGACAAGAAAGTCGTAGCACTCTTTCTGGGGTCAAGCCTGGGCATCTTTGGACTTGTGGGCTGGTGCCGAGGCACGTGGCCACACCCAGGGTCTGCCAGCTGCCATCTCATTGAACCAGATGATGATCACACTCTTCAGCACATCCAGGTTCACTTTGTTGTTAACTTTCAAGTCGACTTCGAAGATGCGATGTGGCATGATGTGATCCTCACTTGAAACGCACACTTAACACCATAACCGTGGCTGGAAATTTCGTCGAGCTGTGACCTCAAGCGTTGAACCGTCCAGATTTTCATTTTGAGGGTGCTGGCAATGGTTTTGCTGTCATAACTTCAAAAGTGTTCAATACGTAGGTAGAGCTAGTTAGTAATTTATAAAATATATATGGCGATTAAGCTACACTGAATATTCCGCGTTTCATCCACTCTAGGACTCCTCAGGCTTATGCGCATAAGCCTGAGGAATCCTAGAGTGGATGAAACGCCGAATATTCAATGTAGCTTAATCGCCATATATATTTTATAAATTAATATATATATATATATATATATATATATATTTATATATATATATTTATATATATATATTTATATATACATTTATACATATATATATATTTATATATATATATTTATATATATATATTTATATATATATATTTATATATATATATATATTTATATATATATATATATTTATATATATATATTTATATATATATATATTTATATATATATTTATACATATATATATATTTATATATATATATATATTTATATATATGTATATTTATATATATATATTTATATATATATATTTATATATATATATTTATATATATATATATATATATATTTTTACAACGAACATTTAACTATATTTATATATATATATAAATATATATATAGCTTATTAAATAATATTTTTGTTTTGAATTGTTAAATTCAAAAACCAAGGTGGATGTCCACTTTCATTGGAGTCAAAAAAATATAGTGGAGCTAAATAATATATCTATAAATAGAATACTTATAAATAGGGTGTTTATTATTAGGTAAGTATTTAAGAACTTAAATCCTGAATTGATATTATTGACATGAGAAAAGATTAGAGCCATCTGCAACCTCAGAATATTATGGCCTTGTGACAACTTAGGTTAAAACTTTGAAAATAAATCAGAATCCCAGTAGAGATGTGCATTACAAACTTATAATTTGAACATGTCAGCCTAGAATTAAACGATGATGATTAAATAATAAATAAATCATAACATCATAATAGGAATTGATCAACTTTGAACTCGATAAAAGCATTAAAATTTCTAATGTAGAGAGTTACCTCCCTTTCAACGTCAAAAATAACAGATAACTGTAAATCAAAATAGATTGAAACGAAATAAAAAAGAAATTAAAAAAAAAATTAAATCCACAAATTTTAAATGAAAAATGAGATTGCATTGAATAACGAATAACATTTAACCCTATTCTCCTTATGGAATAAATTTAAACAACGACCACTTTTTGAAATTCCACAAATAAGTATGCCGATATATTTGTAAATAGACAAAATAAATTCTAAATACGAAACTGACATAGAATCAAAACACATATATATATATATATATATATATATATATATATATATATATATATATATATATATATATATATATAATTGACTTTTACCTTTTTAAACAGAAGCAATTTTTATTTCAATCCGGAATGCCCCTTTTTAGGGAGCAAGATGTTGACATAAACGCCACTTTCCTGGAAAGGCAAGTAAATAGAATTTGTGGAAATTCGGCTGTACGTCCCCCTCCCTCTCTCTCTCTCTCTCTCTCTCTCTCTCTCCCTCCCTCTCTCTCTCTCTCTTTCCGTTCTTTCATTAACTTAATATCTTAACATTAATTTTAGAAGTCTATAACTTCGATTAAATCTTTTAATCGACCTATATTATTGAACGACTTTCATCAACTCTATATATTTTAACTTATCATCGCCTAACGCCGTTTACTGTATATTTTAGTTTTCACTTTTAATTCTAATTTTCACCCTCTCGCATTTTACTTCAGCACCCCCTGATGATTTGCGGACGAATCGAAAGTGCTCGTGACAGCAACAATTATGGAACTTTTATTATTTTTTTTTACTTTGATACGAAAATATCATACGGAAAATCGAAAAATTAAAAAAAAAAGAATCATAACGCAAAGTGTCTCCGTTGCATTTAATATTGTATATATATATATATATATATATATATATATATATATATATATATTGTGTATACTTAGGCTGCATCTTCTCATTCAAACAAATGTTATTGAAGCGCACGTAATTCTTCTTTTTCATTATCTTACTTTTCGTCTTCTCCAATCTCCGAATGGTTCTCTTTGTATTTTTTTCAGGATTGTATAAGTTAGATCCATAGCGAACGCTTTCGAGAGAGATACCTCTATCATCCTCAGGCATGTTGTAGAAATTGTGTTTTTTCCTTTTTCCTAATTATATATATATATATATATATATATATATATATATATATACATGTTTTTATCTATCGCTCTCTCTTTCTTTTTCTCTCATATATATATATATAGAGAGAGAGAGAGAGAGAGATAGAGAGAGAAAGAGAAAGTGAGAGAGAGAGAAAGAGAGACAGATAGACAGACAGATACACTCAATTTGTTAGTGTTTAATTATTTCTTTGTCACTACAAAGATTGATCGCAATGTGTGTGTGCGATTCTAA
Source organism: Euprymna scolopes (assembly GCF_053919585.1). NCBI lineage: Eukaryota > Metazoa > Mollusca > Cephalopoda > Sepiida > Sepiolidae > Euprymna > Euprymna scolopes. The sequence continues at coordinate 2,144,197 of NC_136494.1, read as the reverse complement.
CACGTCACTAATGTCAGTTTCTATCGCAAAAGTTTCTCTTCAAATTAACAACTTTGAAACAAAATGGCGGGGACTTCGTTCTTTCTGTTTACGTCGACTTTTCCTAAATACCAAGCGAAGGAAATAAACTTCACCGAATTTTTATTGTACCCCAATGGAACTTTCAAAAATAAGAACGCCAGCTTGTCAATTACTACTAAATATATTAAATACCAATCCTATCCTATTACCTGGCGGTCGACACATTCCTGCTTCTCTTATTTTTTTCAAGGCAAAGAATTGGGAAGAAAGCGGAAGATGGCAGTAGACGACGCCATATTGAATCTCAGCCCACACATATCTCATAAAAAGAAATAAACGCCTATCACTGGGATTTAATTGCCCGGCGCAAAACCCGTCGCTCGGCTAATTGTCCCTTTATACCACACGTGACTCGTCCTCACAGAGTGATGTCTTATGTTCGGCGTTAACGAAGATTGACAAGCACTCACCGCCGCTCCTGCGCAGAATCTCTTTGGTTTATTCATACAAGCAAACCCGGACCTTTCGTCATCTGTATCCCGTGATCGGGTTAAGTTAAATGATATAAAAATTGTGACAGAGCGAAATAAATGTGTCAGTCTCAAGTCCAGTGAATTCGCGTGAAATATCCGCGGCTTCAGAATTCACTAACTCATTATATATTTTATGCTTATTCTGCCATCGTCGGCGACATTTGAAAAGGATAATAATGTTAGCCGTCTCCACAAAATGGCGACGCCGATAATCCTATCAGCAACGACAGATTGGTCAAACATGTCTCGTATTCCACAGTCCATTTAGCACCTCGTAAATGTCTTCATATTATGGTGCTTGTATGCGTATAAAACTTTAGAATTTGCCTACGACGTATGCATTATTTTGTCATCTGACTTCAATAAACTATTGCTAAATTTCTTAAAAGCACTCCGGCTTGTCCCAATTAAGGTTTATCTTTTTTCTATTTTAAAGCAAGCACGTTTACGCACATGCATACACATACCATCCGGTGGTAAAGACCGCATTCGGAAGCTTTGGGGAATGTAGAATAATCCCTGCATGGTCATTAAGTATCTCCTTTATAGTGTAAACGATGTATTTTGGAAAGGGGCATACTGAAGTTAGAAGCGGTTAATCCGTATTTTTTTTAAGTTATTTTTTTTAACTACGTTATTCGAGTTTTATCAGTGTATTGGTACTTTTTAAAAACGTAATTGTTTGAATTTAATAAATTTGTATTTTATTTTGGTAAACTATTTACCAATTAGAATGTTTGAATTTGTTTAATTCGTATTTTATTTTGACAAACTATTTTTCAATTATATTCTTTGAATATTGTTAATTCGTATTTTATTTTGGTAAATTATTTTAATGTTTAAATAAAATGAGTTTGATTTATTTTTTATACACTTTTACTAGCTGAGTTTCGTCGGACAAATTTGGAATGTGAATGGCCAAACATGTCCTTATTTTTTTAAAATAAAACAAACTTATTCATTATAAAACTTACTCATTATAATAAATTATTTATTATAAAAACTCATTGATTATAAAAACATATTCATTATAAGAATTCTTCTATATTAATCTTTTTATCTTTAGATTCAAATATTAATTAACTACATTTTATTTCAGTATTCAATTTATATATTTATTTTCTGATTGTTTTATTTAATGCTAGCGTTTTCTTGTCCATAAATTTTGTTTATTAAATCTCCTAAGCTGATTGCAAAAATAGATTGTGAAATTGTATTAATTTTTAGTTCGTGAGAAGGGAATCTATCACCATACTTTCCCTTAAACACGCCAGTTGGACTTTTATTAAGTACAATACTTAATATATTTTTTTTTAATGGAGAAAACGAATTGTGGATGCGTTATCGGCAGCTCCCGTTACTCTCGCTTCTCTTTATTTGTCCCTCAGTCCTCATTTTTTAATATCCTTTTCTCTTCCCTGTAACCTCTATCTCACAGAAGAGATGTTGCGAGTTTGTCTCTACTGTATCGTTATTTTCATGGAAAGTGTTCGACTGAACTTCAGTCTATGGTCTCACCTCACCAAACTTTCACAAGAAACACCTGTCGAGCTGAAAACACTATCAATAATTCCCCCACTTTTTATCTATGCCTAAACCTTAACGTAGATTCCATGAACAAAGCTTTTTTCTTAGAACTGCACGCCTGTGAAACTGTCTTCTGTTTTCCTGCCTTCCAGCTGACTACAATATGGTTGTCTTCAAGTCTAACGTAAAAAAGATCTTGATGGGCCGTCCCACTTGTTAACAAATTTACCGAATTTCCATTACTAACGATTACTATATTGTCCAATTTCTACTGTACACTCTTTAACCCTTATCCTCGAGTGGCCTCTTGGCCTTGATAAGTGGTGATGCCTATGTAAAAAAGAACTCTTTCATAATAATAACTTATTTATCATAAACTTATTTCTAATATAAATCTCAACTATCTGTTTAAATGTATGCATGTATGTATGTTTGTATATCTGCCTAAAACTTTCGATAGAGGCGACGGATTTTCACAGAATCTGATTCGTTATGAAGCACGATCCTCCGGACGATAAATATCGAAAAATTGGCTAAAAATATTAATTTCTTCGCCCTCAACTGGACACTTTTGCACAGGAAGAGGTCGCTTTTTTCTCCGATATTTTCGAAGGTCATTCCCTCTTTTCGATTGATTAGCCTTAATTACTTCAGGTTTGGCGATGGACGCATCAGCAAATACGTCGAGTTATTTTTTGTTGTTGTTGTTGTTTTTCACATTCTTTTCCGCCTTGCGGTACGGGTTCGAGCCTGCCCGCCTACTATTTATTTATTTTTTTTTTGCTCAACACACACTTTTAAACATCCGGGCAACGCCGGGCACCCAGGCTACGTCATAATAAAGGTTAGTTTATTAATAAATAGTTAAATAAACATTTATTAATAAATAGTTAACATTTAATAGAAATTTGATAATTTTGAGAATTTGAGCATTTTATAAAAACGAATATGATAAATTTGTCAAAATACTCACCTCTTTTCTAGTTTAATTTTAAAGTTACCTGCATTTTCCCCTTCTCTCCTTCACCCCGCCTTCCTTTCCCCCTCCTGCCTATTCATCCTCCTACTACTTACAATTCTCTCTATATTAATAGGCTAATACAATTACTCAACTGTCTTACGTACGCAATGCTCTGTATTTATGAAACAATTTATAGATGGAACAATCAACAGTTTACGGCATTAACACTATAGAATAATAGGTCGCCCGACGTTGTCCGGTCGTCAAATACGCATAAATATAATATTTTAATTCATACAGAATCTGATACATATGCATGCGAGCATTATGTTTTTACTAAATAGTTCACTACATGTAAGAAAAAATATATATCCAAGCTAAGATCGAAACCAAAACCTAGAGACAGTGAGTCAAGCACGATAACCTTTAGGCCAGCTTGACACGTTCTTTAAATGTTTTTCAACCTGCTTAGTCTGAACATAAGTCACCTGTCATGTAAACCATTCACTCATTTTTGAAACAGTTTTCTGAATGAAAACAGATTTATAAGTTTTTCACATGTCTGAATATACTATATACTAAATTTCAAATCTGTAGATCAAAAATTCATTGAGTATATAGGTTGAGAAGTGTCTTAACACACACATTCTCACTTTTATAGATATACTAGATTACCACTTGAAAAATATTTAACATGGTAAGAGAGTAATAGCTACAGACAAAAGAAGGCATGCTGAAATAACTAGGGGACGCATAGAATCGCAGAAGGTAGGAACTCACGATTCCTGGAAAATTTATAATAGTGTAGTGAATAAAGGCCAATCAGTAATTTCCCTCCCCACTATCCAACAACCAAAAGGTTACATGCCTGGCAACCGGAAAGACAGAACTGTTTACTCTGCGATTCGCTTCCAACTCCACCCTTGAGCCAACAAGCAACTTCCTCCCAAATTTCCCTATGCAAACGGAAGACACAATTGATGCTCTGAAAATCAGCCTGTCTTATGTCTGCGATATCATAAAAAACAGACACATAAAAGGCGTCTGAGCCTGATCTCATCCCTGCTATACTAATTAAGAAATGCTCAGCTGAGCTAGCCCCCGTACTTTTCAAACTCTACAACAAACACCTTGTTGAATCCTGCTTCCCTAATAGCCGGAAGATAGCCTCTGTGGTACCAGCGTACAAGAATTCTGGCGAAAGGACCGACCCTCTCAATTATCGCCCTATCAACCCCCCTCTTCCCTAAAAACTTTGTGACGCTAATTAATCAAACACTAGTTCACCACCTTCAAGAGCTAATCTTTCTCACAAACAGTACAGATTTAGGCAATGTTGTTCTGCTGCAGATATTTTAACAGTCATCTCTGAGCGCATATACTATGCACTAGATAAGGCAGGCGAAGCCAGGGTAGTAGCCATCGATATATTCAAGGCCTTTGACAAAGCCTGACAGGAAGGGCTGCTAATGAAAATTGAAGCATACGGACAATTACTAAATATAATTTTTAGACAAAAGAGCCATCCAGGTTGTCATTGATGAACGTTTATCTAAGCAGCATAACATTAATGCGGGAGTACCTCACGGGTCGATCCTTGGATCACTATTATTCTTAATATTCATCAATGACCTCCCCGATAATATTGAGTCCGAGATGGGTATATTTGCTGATGATGCAACGCTCTATAGCATGTATGAAGGGAGAACGAATGCACATAAGACAATAGTGGAATCCTTAGAAAATTACCTCCAGACTGTAGTGGAGTGGGAATGTAAATGAATGGCAGCATTTATTGCTGTAAGACTAAGCTGTTTTCCTTTAACAATTATAAGAAGCCTCTCCAACCACCAATATCATGACAAATAACACCTTACCTGAGAATTCTTTTTTTCAAATTCCTCTGTTTAACATTTACATGAAATATGAACTGGAACAAATACATTGAGGACATTGCGAAGGCTGCTGCAAAGAAGGTGGGCTCCCTATATCGTGGTAAAAAACTACTCACACCCGAGAGTAATCTGTACATTTACAAGGCCACCATTCGTCCATGCATGTAGTTTGTTTCCACATTTGGGCTGGTGCATCTACCACTAATCTCCCCTTCTTGAATACGGTCCAAAAAAGGTTCTCCAATCTAATATATCCCACTTTGTTAACATAGCTCCAATCCTGTAACAACTACTGCAATGTTGCATCTCTGTACTTGCTTTACAAGTAGTTTTATGGAATGTGTTCTGATGAACTCATTGTACTTGTGTCTCCTCGGAATACCCGATTAGCAACAAAATTACACCCCTTGACTGTTAAGGTCCCTAAACGTCAGAGTTTGTTTTGTTTTTTTTACTCTAATAGCTTTTTCTCTGGAACGGCTAGAATTTGGAATTCCTTTTCTGCTACCAGTTTCTCATACTTTACTGATATTTAAATGCAACGTAAACCAACATCTTAATCGTTCTTAGGCATGGTCCCAATTAATAGCTCCTTACGTCCAAGTGAAAATATGCCTTGTTTGGGGTGAAGGTGAGTAAGAAAAAAATATGCGTAGATTTTGTCTGTCACGTTAGGTTTTAATGTGCTAGTGGGCGTAAGTGATTCTATCCGTCACGCTTAATTTTCAATTAGAAATTTCATCACTCAACTCGCACATTTAATGGACGCATCTTAAGAAAATTCGTTTCTGTTTAATGACGAACGAACTTTAAGGAAACACACGGTTTCCTTAATCTCCGAATATCGAATGTTCTTATCAACAATCTTTTGAAAGAGCCTCATATTTTTTATGTTTCTCTTCGTGGAGACGATAGGAAATTGCGTCTACGTTTTCGTTACACACAACTGAAACGGTCACGACACTTAACTGTCAGTTTATGACCCAACTCGTACGAGGCCTGTAAAAGTTATACGAGTTTAATGGGCTTTCATTTACACAAGGCGCAAATTAATTAAAATAGCTGAAAAAGTGGGATCAGGACGAATAACACATACTAGACTACCATTTAAGGGGAAGAAATTACCTAGACGGATAGTATATAACTTAAGAACATATAGTACATCACCTCTACCCTGAAGGAGTAGGCAATTTATTGAAGAATAATCTTATGGAAACAGAACAAATACTACGCCATTAACCAAAAGGAGATGATAATGTCTGGGAAGAAGATATTATGACGGAAGTACATATAAAACACTGTTATTTTTAAAAAGAGATGATGATGTGTGGGAATATGGTATTATGACAAACGAAAATATATGATACTGTCTTCCAAAAGGAGATGATAATGCTTGGGAGGATGGTCTTATGTCGAATGAAAATATACTACTACCTTCTAATATATATATATATATATATATATATATATATATATATATATATATACACACACTAAACGATACTAGTATATGCTCATTTGTCATAAAATCATCCTTCCAGGCATTATCATCTATCATCATTTTGGAAACAGTGTAGTACATTTATGTAAAAATATTTTTACGTAAAAATATTTTACGTAAAAATATTTTACGTAAAAATATTTTACATAAAAATATTCTTACGTAAAAATATTTTACGTAAAAATATTTTACATAAAAATATTCTACGTAAAAATATTTTACGTAGAAGTATTTTACGTAATAAAAAAGGTATTCCTGGGGAAATGTGTCTGAAAACAAATATTACAAACTAGCGGGGGTACCCGGCGTTGCCCGAGTGTTTGTTTCCGGGACGGGGGGGAGTTTTAAAAAATGTTATGTTAGGTAAGTAGGAAGGATCAAACCCGGAGTCATGAGTAAAAGTAGGAAAATAAAGTGTGAAAAAAAAAAAAAAACATCTGCAACCTTAACAGTTCGGCCACCAAGAAAAGTCCATTCCAGTTGTTTAGGAAAAAAAACTAAAAAAAAAAAACGACTACGGTAGGTCGGCGCGAACGTGAAAATATAATGTGAATTGTCCAGCACGCTAACCACTACGCCACAGAGCACTGCAGCTTAGTTTAGTGATTTTAAATAAATGAAAGAACTACGAAGCCAAACCGGTGTTCTCTTCTCAACTGTTCCTTGTGAACGATCCCCAAACGGTGTTAAGTGGTGGCAGGGGGAGGAGGAATTTATTAGAGAGAAAATATTTTACCACTTCCATTGATCTTAACCGATTTTGGCCGTGACTTCTCAGCAGAAAAAGTATAGAAATCTAAGATTATCGAGGAATTTGAGAAATAATAAGCCTATAACACACCTAAGATATTGTTCTGCCGTTTGTGCATATTATATTTGCATGAAATATCTTGATTTTTAATCCTATTAATGTCAAAATCAGACGGGAAAAAATGAGTTCATTTTATTTATATAGATAGATAGAAGAGAAGATAGAAGAAGAAGAATAGAAGATAGATAGATAGAAGATAGAGAAGGAGAATAGATAGAAGACGAAAGATTAAATCCCAAAAGTCGAAAATGTTGCTGGAGTTTTTCTCTTTCTATAATCTCGAGTATTTAAGCAGTTTCGCAATGCGTTGCTTCGATCAAATCCCTTTTTATATTGGTCTCTATCTCTGTCTGTCACTCTTTTACTCTCTCTCTCTCTCTCTCTCTCTCTCTCATTCTCTCTATTTTAGTTTCATTCTTTCTTTCTTTTTCATGTGCTTCTTCTCTTGTTTAGTTGTGGGACTCTTGCTTTCTATTTGCGTTTTAGATAGTTTATCACTGTTTGATAATACGGTAATTAATCAGACTAATGTTTTACATGTGTCTAAGACGCACGCTGATAAAGAGGGAATCATTGAACTAAATCTTTCAGAGAACAATATTGTACGTATATTTTCGCATAGTAGTTCATTCCCCCCTCTCTTCCTCTCTCTTTCTCTCTCTCTCTCTCTCTCTCTGTCTTTCTCTCTGTCTGTTTATCTGTCTCTCTCTCTCTCTCTCTGACACACACACCTATGTATAGAAAAACATACTCATTCACGCTAATGGAGGTGGCGTAATTCGTTAATGTGAGATTAACGTACGATGTTGAATTTCCGTCAAGGCATTTGAATCACTTTCATTTATACCCTTGAGAACGACACAAATCCGCATCTTTGCCTACATGCAACATTAAAACCAGAAGAACTATATCTTGAATACTATATATATATATATATATATATATATATATATATATATATAAGAGCAAATAGTTAATAAAACATGTTAAAAAACACTTTGAAAAAGAGTTAAAAACATATTTAATCTGAAAAGAAAACACGTAATAAGTGGATAGTCCTTAATCCGCGGAGTTTCGAAGAAATACTTTCCTCCTCATCAGAGAGTAGGTATTAGCAAAATGCGGGATCGGATTTTACATACAAAAGTATTTGATGAAACTGCAAGTAAGTCAAAGATCTTACTTGATGACAAAAAGTGAAGTAGAGGGAATATGGTGAAGAAAAAGGAGATTTCACGTGAATGGATAGTTTGGAGAAAGGTAAATTATCCAATGACGGTAAAATCCAAAAATATAAATCCAAGAAAGTTCATTAAATTTCCATTCGCACAAGTAAAATCCAAGGAAGTCACGCAATTGGAAGATTGTCCAAAATAAACCAAAAGGCCGAAATCCGTGGAATAATTCAATAATGTTACTATATATATATATATATATATATATATATATATATATATATATATATATATATATATATATATATATATATATATATATATATATATATATATATATATATATAATTCAATAATTTTATATATATATAATAATAATTCAATAATTTAATGATATATATATATATATTGCATTTAGGCAGCATTCTTTCATTTAAACAAACGTTGTTAAAGACAAGGAAGAGCTTCCGTTTAATTAGGCCATTTTTATTTTTTTCAATTTATCTGATGATCTTTTTAGTGTAGATCGAAATAATCGATATGTTTCGTGTGTTGAAGTTGGGCACGGTGTTGCTTTTCGTCTTCTGAAGAAAATATGTTGGGGGGGTATGAGTGCGTGTAGTGCTGAGGTTTTTTAGATACAATAGATGCTGGAAATGCGTGCGAGCTTTAGGTGACCAGTGTGGGAGAGAGAGGTGCACAGTTCTGTGGTCAGGGCTAGGTCAAGTAGGTGGCGGTGAGGTGGGGTTACGATAAATATTTTAGTGTGGTTTTTGCTAGGTTGGAATGTGATTTGTAACATATATATATATATATATATATATATATATATATATATATATATATATATATATATATAGCAATTTATAAAATATATATGGCGATTAAGCTACACTGAATATTCTGCGTTTCATCCAACTATAGGATTCGTCAGGCTTATGCGCGAATTCTGTCGTTGCTTCTTGTTTTTATACATGTTGAGGATTACTAGTTGGCCAATCAGCTTTCTAGTATCCACCGCGCCCCTTCCTACCAGCCAATGGGCATGCATTTTATCAAACAAAGGATCTGTTTTAGAGCTAGGTTAGTGGTTTTAGGTGGCCGTTCTACCTTTTTTTTTTATATACATATAAATATAAAATATAAAATCTTCAATAAAAATACCTTGAAGTTATCTTACAGTTGTTGCGAAAATTTAGAGATGATAATTAAGGCACATAATAACAAAATACTAAATGAAAACAATGTAAACAACAACAAAATAAACAATAAAAAAAGTAGACACCAGGACAGAAATAAAAACAACACTAGCAGAAATAATAATAATAATAATAATAATAATAATAATAATAATAATAATAATAATAATAATAATAATAATAATAACAAACCAACCCCGGACAAGTACAACCATACCATAAATAAAAATACTAATAACGAACAAGATAAATGCAATTGTAGACACCGCACACTTTGCCCAGTCCAAAACAAATGTCTAACAAAAAGCGTAGTCTATCAAGCAACAATATTTGCAAAAGAAAACCCGAATAACAAAAAATATTACATAGGCATGACTTCCTTAGATTTCAAAACCCGATACTATGACCACAAAAGCACATTCAAAAATAAAAAACACCGCATAAAAACAACACTAGCGAATAAATACTGGGAACTCAAAGAAAGCGGACATTCGCCGGTAGTCGAATGGAAAATAATAAGACAAGCTACCATATGCAGACATTTAGACGACCCATGTAAATTATGCCTCCATGAAAAATTTTCTATCCTGTACTTTAAAGAACCTCAAAATCTATTAAACTGTAGGCGGGAAATAGCAAACAACTGTGTTCACAAAATAAAACTTACTCTAGGATAGCGATACAAAATAGCTTTAAAACTAACAATAACAATAGAAAACAAACAAATAAATAAATTAAATAAACATGAATATACATAAACGATCACACGCATGTATGTATATATGTATATATATATATATATATATATATATATATATATATATATATATATATATGCATTATTGTGTACACATAGGTATATTTATATGTATATTAAAAAAAAAGGTAGAACGGCCACCTAAAACCACTAACCTAGCTCTAAAACAGATCCTTTGTTTGATAAAATGCATGCCCATTGGCTGGTAGGAAGGGGCGCGGTGGATACTAGAAAGCTGAGTGGCCAACTAGTAATCCTCAACATGTATAAAAACAAGAAGCAACGACAGAATTCGCGCATAAGCCTGACGAATCCTATAGTTGGATGAAACGCAGAATATTCAGTGTAGCTTAATCGCCATATATATTTTATAAATTACTAACTAGCTCTACCTACGTATTGAGCACTTTTGAAGTAAATACTTAAAGTTTACGCATAAATCTATACTTTCGTATAGTAAATTTATGTGAATAAATGAAATAGTTATATATATATATATATATATATATATATATATATATATATATAGAGAGAGAGAGAGAGAGAGAGAGAGAGAGACTTGTATGTAATATACTGAGTTCGTATAATTCAGTAAATTTTCATATACCAATGAGTTTTAAGCCAAAAAGAGTTGACTTAAAGAGTAAGCTACAAAGTTATCATATTTCATAATTGAGCATTTATATACAATTCTTAAATGTTTGAAATTGTCGACCGGACATGGAAACAATTGTAACGTAAAATGAAATACACTTTTTGTTGCTATCAAAACCTTTTTTGAAGTCTTGATTTTGTTTTCACAGTATGTATATATATATATATATATATATATATATATATATATATATATATATATATATATATATATATATATCTGCGTGTCTAAATGTATGCGTTATCCACAAATACATGTTTCGTCATCTCTGCCGCTCATGAATCTGGCTATCGAGAAATTCGAAACCAAAACTATAGTGGTTGGCGTCTGGTCCTTTACCGACTGAGCTATCGGGACTGCTAATTGAAAGTATAATTTTATGCGTATGCTAATTATTTACTTCAACAGTGCTCAATACATAGGTAGAGCTAGGTAATAAGTTAGAAAAATATATATGGCAATTAAGGTACACAGAATATTCCGCGTTTCATTCATACTAGGATAAGCCTGACGAATCCTAGTGGGGATGAAACGCGGAATATTCTGTGTAGCTTAATTGCCATATATAGTTTTCTAACTTACTATATATATATATATATACTAGCATGGGTGCCCGGCGTTGCCCGGGTATTTGAGGTGTATGCTGAGCCAAAAAACAACAAAAAAACGGTCAACTTTTTTAACTTTGACCCCTATTATGATCCCTTAACATTTATTGTTTTTGGTTCAAATCAAGTTATTACGTTAGATCCATGTCCAAGGAACCTATATCTAAAATTTTAAGTGTTTAGACCCCAAATTGTGGGAGGTGTTTGGTAGAATTCTCAAACGTCAAATCGTTCAATTTTGACCTCTTAACAGCCAAATTTCTGGCCGAAAACCGATCACATAGATTTTCCCAAATCTCAGTACCCTGTGTATCAAATTTCAAGTCTGTAGACTGAAAATTGATAGAATTATTGCGAAAAAAAAATGTACACAACAGACACACAGACACACAGACACGTTCACTTATATATATATATATATATATATATATATATATATATATATATATATATATATATATATAGTAATTTATAAAATATATATGGCGATTAAGCTACACTGAATATTCTGCGTTTCATCCAACTATAGGATTCGTCAGGCTTATGCGCGAATTCTGTCGTTGCTTCTTGTTTTTATACATGTTGAGGATTACTAGTTGGCCAATCAGCTTTCTAGTATCCACCGCGCCCCTTCCTACCAGCCAATGGGCATGCATTTTATCAAACAAAGGATCTGTTTTAGAGCTAGGTTAGTGGTTTTAGGTGGCCGTTCGACTTCTTTTTTTTTTTATATACATATAAATATACCTATGTGTACACAATAATGCACACATATATATATATATATATATATATATATATATATATAATATGAACAATATTGATTATATATGTGCATGCATGTTTCAGTGGAAACCAAATTCAAAGAGACCACCTCATCAGACCGAACAAAGTAACAATATTAAAGCTAAAATCAAGATTCATTCATTTTGTATATGAAAAGATATTATATAACTTTAACCCTGGAAAAGGACGAGTATAGTTCATAAGAACGTGAAGGTTGGGAGGGATGAAGTGGGAGTACATTCCAGGCTGTCCAGAGCATCTCAACAGGAGGAATTTTTATGGCTATATTTACATGTTGATCAATTTAGTTTTACAACGTAAGTATTTTTACTTTAATCTAAAGTGGTCAATTTGTGTTCTAAAGTCGTTTTTTTATTGATCCCTTCATGGTAGACTTGCTGTCTATACCATATGCGTTATTGCATGTAATCTGATCTGTAATTTCTTTATTTTACAGATAAACTTAATCTATCCGTGTCTAACATGCGTCCATATAATCAAATCACCAACGTGTAACATATATTACTTTTACATGATTCAAATACAGTTGCATTCTTCTTTATATTATTTATATTATATTGTTTATATTACATTATTTATATTATATTGTTTATATTATATTATTTATATTACATTATTTATATTATATATTCTTCATATTAAAATGCACATTAAACACTTAAAACACGTGTACAAACATGGATATAAACATTTTCGCTTCTTCATGTATAGGTGCCTACATCTCTATAAACTTTTTATCAATGTTTTTTTTTATTTATTTCCTTTAACCCGAATTTGGGTTTAATGATACTCGTTTAAATTGTTCGTAATTTATTCTTGTAATCTATAAATTTATGAACGATCTTAATTTCCTTTTGTTTTATTCATCCCTTCTCCAATACAAGTGTATATAATATTTTCATGGAATAGCGTTATATAACACTGGGTGGAATGATAAAATTGTCGCCCTAAAGAAAACAACACTACACCTTTATTTAAAGACTTTTATTTTTAAAAAAATCAATTCAGGTAACTTGATTATGTGGTAGAGTTGACTTCTATTCAATGTAGCCGCTTTCAGCCTAAATCACCGCCTCGATACAGGCCCGGAACTGGGAGCATGCCTTTTCCATAAGTGCCGGTGGAAGTTCGACGAATGGCGACGATCATGCTGGCTTTGATGTTGTGGGAGGTCATGTTGGTGATGTTCTCGACGAATGAACAAACGAAGTAGTCCAGTGGATCCAGGTCGGAGGAGGAGGGGGACAGTGAGAGAAGAGTACAGAGTTGTAGTACTCCTTCTGAAACCAACTATGAGTCTCTTTGAACTTTTGAGTCGGCACCGAGTCCTACTGCCACGCCCGGGGTCTGCCAGCGGACACCCGATTGCACCAGGAGATTATCATGTATCTCCCCGACGTAACTACCCCCGACAAACCCGACAAGCTACTAAGTCTCATCCCTTTACAGTAGAGATCCCTAGGTGCAAGAAAGCCTTTTACTCCAATAGTTTCTTCCCCAGAACTGCGGGTCTTTGGAACTCCCTTCCGGGATTCTGCTTTCCCAACTGCAATGATATGCAGAAGTTCAAGTGTAATGTTAACAAACATCTTTCTACTCTTCTCCCTTCATAATGACCCCGCTAATTAATTCCCTAATAGTAGCCCCCTGCTTCAAAGTGGCACTGTGCCTTGTTTGGGGTGAAAATTGAATAAAAAAAAAAAATTTTTTTAAATCATACTCTTCAGCACATTCAGGTACACTTTGGTGTTGACTTTCAAGCCGACTTCGAAGATGCGAGGTGGCATGATGTGACCCTCACTTGAAACCACACCAAAGACCAAAACCATGGCAAGAAACTTTGTTTTCATCCCCATGGGCACGTTCCTGTTATTCGTAGCAATCCAGCGATGCATTTTGAGGTTACTAGCAATGGTTCTGTTGTCATAACTTGAATCGGTAGAGAGCATGAGTTGTATAGCGGCGCATCTCCAATCTCGCTCGTTGAACATTGTGTCACTTTCAGACATGATAGAAGGTTCCTATCGCTATTGGAATTTGTACACAACTGACAAACTAGAAGATGGCCTCGAATAACAAAAAAGAGAACCTGTTTTTATCATGTTGTCTTTTCTAGGGCGAGAATATTATCGTTCCATCTTTTACTATCACGCACATAATGGATTTCGATATCTATGTACTTTAATTCTATGTTTTATGTGAACAGAGTGGATTATCGATATGGGCCAATCTATACTATCATGCATTTGTTTGCATGGCTGCAGGTTGAGTAAATTTATCTTTATAAAGAAATATAGAAATTTATGTGAGCATCAAAACGATTTGGACGAGCGGAATTAAGAAAGCGGAAGTTTTGATCCAAGAAACCCATAAAGTTGAATCCTCGAGAAGTTTACACGCATCCTACTGAGTGAAGTAGACAAAGCCCACCCATTTGGGCATTATCATTTCCAACAACGGAACTATAGACGCAGGAATCTCGAAAAGAATCTATTCTGCAGCTTCAGCATTCGGAAAGCTGTGAGAAAATAGAGGAAACTATCTGAAAACCAAGATAAGTGGGGTTTTTTTTACGTAGGCATCACCACTTATCAAGGCCAAGAGGCCACTCGAGGATAAGGGTTAAAGAGTGTACAGTAGAAATTGGACAATATAGTAATCGTTAGTAATGGAAAGCGATTGTAATACCAAATTTTTTATATAGTTCTGAAACATGAGCTTTCTACGGAAACCACATAAAAAGAGTTGAAAACGTACAACGGAGACATATTCGTCGACTAATGAACATCTCGTGGAGAGACTTTGTATCAAATTTCAAAGTCCTGGAAAGAGCAGGAATACCCAGGGTTGAAGAAATGATCACCACGTGTCAGTTAAGGTGGACATGGGATATGCATGGAGAGCAGCAGACTACTAAAAGCTATTTTCTGCGTTAAGAGAAGCATCACGGAAAGCTCGAGCACCATGACTACACAACAGAGACATCTAAAAAGCATCAATAGGTAAAATAAATCGAAATAAAGAAAAACGAATATCGTGTGTCTTGGAAGAAGGTGGTGGTTGGTGCAACAGAAACGGTTAGGAAAAATGTACAGTTGTGGACGAACAAGCTAGAACCAGTACCTCCACCCGGTAAGGCGGCCTACATATGAGTTCGTTTTAGACTTTTAAGAAAAAGATTGGGTTGGGCTCACATCTACGCCACACGTGTTTAGTATGTTTAACTCCGTGTCATCGTCCGAATACAACAGACTGTTGTTTATGATATATATATATATATATATATATATATATATATATATATTATACATGTATATATACATATATACATATACATATACATATACATATATATATATATATATATATATATATATAATGAATAAATGACAAAAGTTTATAGTTCAAATTTCATGATGTTGACCATCTTAAAATTTACTCTTTTAATTCAGTTTACACTTACAATTCTTGACAGCATCTGTTTCGTAGCACAATGTCAATCACTTAATTATTTTATCAATCAGTTATTCTATTTTGCCCTTATTTCATCAGAAGAAACAAGTACAACCAACCAAAAGGAAATAAAATGCATTTGAACATGATTTAAAAAATCCAAAAATTAGAAGAGAAGCTGCAATTACCTTATAGATTGCTTACCTTACGCCATTTTTTAATTCATATATATTTATATATATACTAGCAGTTCAGCCCGGTTTTGCTCGGGTCCTATGTATTCTCCATAACTTTATATGCATATATATATATATATATATATATATATATATATATATATATATATATATATATATATATATATATGTTTGAATCATGTCCAGGTAAAATACAGCTAAGATTTTAGTGTTTAGACCGAAAATTGGCCGAGGATTTTGGTAGAGTTGCAAAGGTCAACTCTTTCAACTCTGACATCTTGGCAGCCAAATTTTCGCCCGAAAACTCATTAAAAAGCTTGCTGCATGCCTGAATATACTTTAGTTTAAATATCAAATGTTTAGCCCAAAAATTGATTAGATTGCTAGAGACCGCACAGGTAAAATCTTTTGAACTTTGACCCCTTGGAAGCCCAATTTTAGGCCAAAAACCGATTAAAAAGCTTGCCTTATGTCTGTCTGAATACATTTTATGTAAAATTTTAAATGTTTACACCAAAAATTGACTGAGTAATTTAGTAGAGACCGCAGAAATAACTCTTTTATCTTTGACCCCAACTTTGACCCCTTAACATTTAGCGTTTTGAGATCAAATAAATTAGAAAATTTGGTCCATGTCCAAGTAATCTCCATCTAAAATTTCAAGTGTTTAGACTCAAAATTGGCGGAGAAATTTAGTAGAGTTATCAGAAGTCAAATCGTTGAAATTGACCACTTAGCAAAATTTCTTGCCAAAATCGATTAAAAAGATTTTCCCAACTCTCAACACCCCTTACGTTAAATGTCGAGTCTGTAGACTGGAAATTGACAAAGTAATTTTGTAGGGAAATGTACACACACAGACAATTTCACTTTTATAGATACATAGATATTACATTACACGATTTTGAATTGATATGTACATATATATGTGTGTGCGTGTATGTGTGTATGTGTGTACGTATATATATATATATATACATATATATAGATGCATATATATATATATATATATATATATATATATATATATATATATATATATATATATATATGCTCCTCATCTTGAGTTGAGCATATCGAGAAGTGATATACAAATTACCATTAGCATATTAAGCGATGCTCTTTGTGGAAACAAATCGAGCTTAGGTATTTCGGATGATGTCAAAACATCGTTAATTCACGCCGATTAGCGTAATGGTTAGAAGCCTTGACTGTCGTATAGACGGTCGGGTTTCAATCCTGGCTTGAGGTAGTTGCCTGTCTAGCCGCACTGATGAGCTGTCAAACAGCGAAACAGTACCGTATGTATGTGGATGTGGACAAAACAGTACTGTATGTCGGAAACTGTATGTGGGAAACAGTACTGTATGTGGGAAACAGTACTGTATGTCGGAAACAGTACTGTATGTCGGAAACTGTATGTGGGAAACTGTATGTGGGAAACAGTACTGTATGTGGGAAACAGTATGTGGGAAACAGTACTGTATGTGGGAAACAGTACTGTATGTCGGAAACAGTACTGTATGTCGGAAACTGTATGTGGGAAACTGTATGTGGGAAACAGTACTGTATGTGGGAAACAGTACTGTATGTGGGAAACAGTACAGTACTGTATGTGGGAAACTGTATGTGGGAAACTGTATGTGGGAAACAGTACTGTATGTGGGAAACAGTATGTGGGAAACAGTACAGTACTGTATGTGGGAAACTGTATGTGGGAAACTGTATGTACGAAACAGTACTGTATGTGGGAAACAGTGCTGTATGTGGGAAACAGTATGTGGGAAACAGTACTGTATATGGACGAAACAGTACTGTATGTGGGAAACAGTACTGTATGTGGACATATATATATATATATATATATATATATATATATATATATATATATATATATATACGTAGATATATATGTACATATGTATGTATGTATATATGCGGCATAATAACGTTAACACAGCGGTTCCCGCTGGATCATGAAGTAAAGCAACGTCGAACCTGGTCAGAACTAAATGGGATACTATTTGGGACTTCCAGATGCTGGATGTGCTCACCCCTTTCTCGGCATTGTTTCCAAAGTTATGAACAGTACATAGGGCCCGAGCAAAGCTGGGCTGAACAGCTAGTATATATATATATATATATATATATATATATATATATATATATATATATATATATTAGTCTGTCGCCCGTTCAACTGCTCTCACTTTTTCTCAAAAACTACTGGTCAAATCTGGCTGAGATTTTGTGTGGACATTTGTTATGGTTAAGTTTAGCGAACTAACTATAATGATAATCGCCCAAGACTCAACAAAGAATAAATAGGAAATAGCCAGCAAATGATCACATTTTCTCTAGTTTTTCGGTAACAACTGTGCCGATTTGGCTGAATTTTTGAATGAGCCTTTGTCATGATAAGGGGCACTGAATTATAAATCAACACGGATTAGAATTCGGTGAAAATATAAGTAGAAATTTAGCCTTAATCAACAATCAAATTGGCAGAATGAAATGTTAAGTCAATGGTCTGTAACTTTTGTCCGCTTTTTTTACAGTAAAAAGTGCAGTTTACATAATAATTGTATTTTTATGTAATATGTTCTATATCCTACTGAGTTATAATATATATATATATATATATATATATATATATATATATATATATATATATATATTTAAAAGAGTGTAGCCATCAACAACTGTGGGGTTTTTTAAAGGTTTTCATCATATTTTTATTTTAAAATATTTTTATAACGCGTTTCGAGCTTAGGGTGTTGCGTGAGTGTGTAGGTGCGTATGTATATATGTATGCTCCTACATATATTTCTATGTATGTGCGTGTGTGTATGTGTGTGTGCCTGCGTACGTGTGCGTGTGCATGTGTACATGTACATGAATGTATGTGTATGCGTGTGTGATTGTGTGTGGGTGTGTGCTGTACATGGGGAAAGAAAGTCTTTAAAAAGAACCCTAAAAAACCATAAAAACCTTCACCAAATGGACCAGGGGGCCACTCTTTGAATCTAACTTTGACCGGACACTTTAAACACTTACAGTTGGAGTAAGAGTGTCTGAGACCACACATCACTCTGAAAAACACATTTAGTATCAGCGGAGGTAAAAATAACTCTACAAACTCCCATTTTAAAGAAAAACTTTTTACAAAAACATCTGAAGAGCGCACACCCTAAGCTCGAAACGCGTTATAAAAATATTTTAAAATAAAAATATGATGAAAACCTTTAAAAAAAAACCCACAGTTTTTGATGGCTACACTCTTTTAAATATACATTTTTTTCTCTCGTTGGAACTACACAACCATCACTTTAAATATATATACATATATATATATATATATATATATATATATATATATGTGTGTGTGTGTGTGTGTGTGTGTGTGTACTTTGATATAAAAGGAACTTGTGTGTCTGTGTGTATGTGTGTGTATGTCTGTGTGTGTCTTTATGTACGTGTGTGCTTGTGTGTGTGTCTGTGTGTGTGTCTGTGTGTGTGTGTCTGTCCGTCTGTGTTTGTGGCTGTATGTTCGTTTCCCATGAAATCAAAAACGGCTAGGCCGATTTTGATGAAATTTCATAGGAAGAAACATCAAGTGACCTTTTTAGTGACATACTAATCAGATAAATTTCTTAAAAACGTAGAAAAACATTATTTTGAACAGCTTATCGACACATACCCCAATATTATTCTCTATGTGTTTGTGCTCCTTCCCTATGTACTAGAAAACAGCCTGATGATGCTCTTGAAAATTTTTGTATCAGAATGTCTCCGATAAGTATCGATAATCGAAATAATCCAATAAAATAAGGTACAGGCGATTTGAACGAAATTAACACCTTAAACAGTCTAATATCACAAGTGCATCTGAGTAGTTTTATTAGCACACAAGCTGAAAAGATCAACATATAAAATTAACATTAGGTTCTTTGATATAACAATGGCGCGTTTGAAATGGATGTATTGTATATAAAATAATTTGATAAAATCGACAGCGGATTCTCTACAGAAGAGACATGTGGAGCTTCTTCCCGATGCACAGAAAAAACGGGTGCCTAACTAGAGCAGGCAATTAATCGAGTTGATGGAAAAGTGTTCGATGACAATAAAATATGGAAGTATGAAATATTCCTTGATCCTCATTACAACCCGCGGAACGTCGGGCCCATATGCTAATATATATATATATATATATATATATATATATATATATATATATATATATATAGAGAGAGAGAGAGAGAGAGAGAGAGAGAGAGAGAGAAGCAATCTAGCAGTATATATATTTTTATATTATTCGTTGATCCTTATATATATATATATATATATATATATAAGGATCAACGAATAATATAAAAATATATATATACTTTTTTTCACATTTAGTGAATGCAGAAGGTTACAGTTGCTTTCAGCAAACACAAATGAATTGTCTAACCTGCTTCGTCAGATATTCTGTATTAAATGAAAACAAAAAGGAAAGTGGCAATAGATATATGTGATCGCAGGAAACAAACTAATGATTGATTATAAATGCTATACAAAATAAGAAGATTAAAAGTAAAGGCAAATATAGACATGAAAAAGCAGGAGGGGAGAAAACACACACACACACACACACACACACACACACACACACATATATATATATATATATATATATATATATATATATATATATATATATATATATAAAGAAATCACAGAAAGTATATTGTAATCTATCCAGCGACGTACTGCAAAAAGAAAAGAAAAAATGACAGTTCTCAATTATTTGATATTTTGTTCTAATAATGAAGTGAAGTATTCGCCATTGCGTTTGACAACTGACCTCGGGATGAACATTTCTGAACTTGGTGGGGGACATATCATCGTTAATTTCGTAAATATATTTTGTAGATGTATGACAGCTTAATATTATAAATATAATTGAATATGAAAAGGAGCCACATTGGAATCCAAAATCTATTTATTCACACACAGACACACACAGACACACAGACACAGACACAGACAAACACACACACACACACAAAAATGCATATAAAAAATATTTCTAAATTCTAAATCTAAAAAAAATCTAAATTCAGAAAAACATAAAGTACACACACAAATCCAAATCTATTTATTCACACACACACACACACACACACACACACACACAAATATATAAGTTAGAAATATATAAGTTAGAAATATGTTTTATGTTATTTCACGCAGATCAAGGCAAGTGCCACTTTTGTTTTAAAGGGTTACTATTTGGAGTCTAATCTACAGTAAACCTATGAAGGGAGTTGAGCAACTAGATGTTTGTCTACATTATACTTGAACTTTTGCATGTCAATACAATCAGCGAAGCAATCTAGCAGTTCGAGGCAAGAAACTTAGCGTAGAAGGCTTTCCTGTATCTAGGGATCTACTTGAGATTTTGCTGCTTGTCGGGTTAGTCGGGGGTATTTACGTCGAGTGGGTAAAAATTCGACGAATTCGTCAGAGCACGTTCCCTTAAAATACTTCTAAAACATGAAAAGGTATGCAACATTTCGTGCGGGACTTATTAGGTTGGAGACTTTTTTGGAGTCTGTTTAAGAGAAGGAGATTTGTGGTATATGCACCAGCTCAGATGCACGGATTTGTAGAGACAGAGTAAACTTTCAGGTGTGAGCAATGTTATTGCATAGTTTCAAGATTAAAGCCAATTAGCATCTCTTGTTTTTGTAACAATCATCTTTCGTTCTTATTAGCTCCTGACAGTAAGTGGCTTCATATCATGTCCGGAGCAATTTCCAGAAAATATTTTTTTAAACTTTGAATATTTGGGTGATGGAAAGATGGACTTAAATTTAAGGTGAAGGAAACCCGACCCAAACGACTTTCATCCTAGTTTAAGCGACTTTGTCCGAAGGAGGAAGTTTCTTGGGAATATCAAGTTCACAAGCAACCCCCAGTCACTTGTATATCTCCGGCAGGGGAGATAACGTTAGGCTTGAAAGTTTTGTTTTTAAATTGACAGTGACGTCACTGATATCATGAGTAAAACGTTTATTCGAATTAATGTTTTAGTTATTATTATTTATGTTTCATTTATTTATTATTAATGTTTTATTAATTATTATTAATGTTTTATTAATTATTATTAATGTTTTATTAATTATTATTAATGCTTTATTTATTTACGGCATAAACTTTCTTCAATGATTAAGAAACGACATTGAGACACAGAATCAGGCTCAGTTGGGCGGATTTCCAAAAACACATCACCATTCTAAAATCAAAATGGATGCCGATAACTGTTAAAGTAAAAGTTTATTTAATTTATGTCCTCCCAGTAGTTTTATATGGCTTTCATTGTATCACATGACTAAACAACTAGCCAATCGCATTGAAGCGTTTTATTACAGGACATTGCCTGATCGAAAAAAAAACAAAATATCAACCATTCGTCAAACTACTTGTCTACTTTCTATATTTAATAAAAATCAAAAGTAAAACCCTTAAACTTTTGACCATGCCAAACAATCAACCACTTTTGTGCCTTGAGGATATGTTAGAAGGCAAAAGAAGCAGAGAAAAGTAAAGGAGGAGGTGAAGAGAGAATGTTTTTGATTGGACATCTCTCAACGTTTGGGCGTCTATCAACCAACTTGCCCTGGAACGAAAAGAAATGGCGAAAAATAAGATACGTCGTTCGCAATCTGCATCAAGTGAAAGATGCGACTCATGATGATGTTTGAAGAATAATCGAATTGAGAAAAAGATGTCAGTGTTAGAAGTGTTTTTGTCTATATATTTCCTCTCAGTGTGTGTTAGTGCTGGAGATATTGCGTGTATGCAGCCTTTGTCAGAGTGTGAATATGTATGAACCTCAGTGTGTGAGAGTTAAGCATTCGTCTGCAACTCTGTTTGGGATTAAAGCGAGGTTGAGTGTAATGTCGTTTCGCGTTCAATTTTGTTTCTACCCTCGTTTTACTCTGGGTTTTTTAGTTATCGAGTCACTATTTCTATTATGAATCGGCATTTGTGTAGGTTTACGGACCGTCCTTAATATTTAAAAATCCATTTATAACATGGAAATAAGATGGTGGTTTTAAGTCTTCTGTACTTTCACCTAACAATTTACTAAACAAAAGTCGCCGTAAAAAATGTAATTTAACTTTAAAAAATCTTATATAAAAATAGTAAACTGCAGAACCTAAAACTCTGCCTTTCACATCTGCTCCCGAACAGAATCGTTTCAAACAAGTAGGAATTAGTTTTTTTTTCTTTTTTGGTTGGAAAAAGTCGAATTAACATCTTTATCTGAAAGCAGGGAGATCCGATGTTGCCCGGAATGTAATAAGAATCAACAAATGTTTTAAATTTCCAAATTTTATTCTCAGCGAGGATTGTGAAACTGCCAATTTCTAAATCAAATCAATCGATTGCCTGTCTAGTCGGGACCCCACCGGAGTGCACCGCAGTTATGATCTTTGGTGTTATTTAAAGTGAGGGTACATCATATCATCTTACATCTTCGAAGTCGGTTTGAAAGCCAACACCAAAGTGTATCTGGATGTGCTAAAGAGTATAGTGATCCCCTGGTGCGATCAGGTGTCCGCTAGCAGGTCCTGGGTGTGGCAGTCGGACTCGGCGCCGGCCCACGTCTAAAGAGATCCAGGCATGGTTTCAGAAGGAGTGCTACGACTTTGTAGCCTTCCCGCACTGGCTCCCCTTTTTCCCTGACTTGGACCCACTGGACTACTTCGTTTTATTATAGGTCAAGAACATCACCAACATGACCTTTCACAACACCAAGGTCAGCCTGATCGTTACCATCCGCCGAGTAGTCGCCGAGCTCCCGCCTGCGCTTATGGGAAATACATGCTCCCAGTTTTGGACCCGTATCGAGGCAGTGATCGAGGCTGAAGGCGATTACATTGAATAGATGCTAGCTCTACTATAAAATCCAGTTAACTGAATTGATTTCTTTTCAATAAAAGTTTTAAAATCAAACTGTAGTGCTGTTTTTTTAGCGCGAAAAATTTATCCTTCCACCCTGTAGTTCTCAGCAAGACATTTTTTATACAGTCTGTGGTTTTTTTTATTGTATTTTTCTTTAAAATGGCTAACGTTTATTTCTATTTTACCAGGTTGCGAATGCCACCCTGTTGGCTCGCTGGGTCAGACCTGTAACCAGACGACGGGCCAGTGCCCTTGCAAAGATGGCGTTACAGGTTTAACGTGCAATATGTGTGCCAAGGGCTACCAACAGAGTCAATCGGCGATCGCACCATGCATCAGTAAGTATCCGACACACACTCGCACACATCTCGCGCTCAACCACCTTCTCTCTTTCTCTTTCTATCTCTATTTCTCTTTGCCACTTGCTTTCACCATTTTCGCCCTCAGTTTAGTTCCTCTTTAGCGTCTTTTCTTCGGCTTCTTTTCGCCATTTGCCCATTTGCTTCCGGTTTTGTTTGGCTTCCGGTTTTTGTTTGGCTTTTATCTTGTCGAGTGATATTTTCGACATTAAAAACTGACTTCGTTTTTAAGTTTTCTTTTACACTCTAGGAGGAGATCACCTTGTTTTCATTGCAAACAAGAACACTTCTTAATAATCTTGTACTGAGTAACAATATTTTTGGTATTAAATTTTTTTTCAACAATGTTAGTCTTCATAATGGATCGGCGGATCAAGGTTAAATCCTCGGTCGAGTCACGCCAAAGGCTAAAACAGTCGCATTGGTGATTCCTTTCTTCAACACTCAGCATTATATCGTGAGACTCAAGGGTAAGTAGAGTAATTCTAGCAAAGGAGTGTCGCCCTCCTTTACATCTCAGCTTAGTAGCTAATAAAATTGGATCCTTCAGGTGCCCTTCTATAACGTTGCAAGTACAAACAAAGGAAAAAATAAATAAAAATCCGAGTCAGCATTTTTCTTTATAGCAAATGTTTTTATTCACGTTACTCTCCCGTCTCGACATAACTTCAAAAGTCTCTCACTGCCACATGTCCATCTAGCTGGACGCGTTTCTCTTTCCTCCGACCATATGCCCTCGACTTTACACATCCATTTTCTTCGTCGCGCACTTTGCTTCCCTCTCAAACATGTGTTGTTCCTGTTTCTCTTTTTCTTGTTGTACCAACATTTCCCAATTTGCATATGTGCGTTTTTCGGCTACCGCTACTGCTAATCTCTTCATAAGCCAACCATCCTTCGCTGATATTTTCCCACGCGCTCATATACACTCCGACTTAGTCAACCACTTTATTTATAGCTACAAGACAAAATCACTACATTTCTCAATTCCATTGACCAAATACAATGATTTTATCATCGCATATGAGATTATTCATATTTCTTGTAAAGCACGCAAATGACTCGGCAGCTAAGATTTATTTTTCCCAGTGTTGCTGCAAATGTTCAATCAGTTTTTGCATAATTATTTCATTTCCTGTTTTACCCTTGCCAAATTGTTGATCGCTTTAGTATCTTATGGAACCGAGCAGTCAAGCCCTCGACAAACCTGGTCCCCACACATAGGGCCAGGCTCAAATGTGTCTATAACGTTTGGCTCGTATTGTTTCCGCTGCTTATGACTCAAAATGCAGTGTAATAATCGCCTATCCTTCCAATTTTTTTACCCAGCAAACGAACTTCCAGCAAACACTTTGAAAACTTGCTAATATGAGTTAAGAGTTCAATAGTCTTATGTTACAAGAAAACACACATATTTAGAATGATCAGAGTTTGTTTTTTAATTACTCAAATGATGTTTCAAGCATTTCGAACTTACCATGAAGAACTATATCTCTGTGTCTAACATTGGATCTTACTTACCATGAAGACTTATTGTGAAACTCTAACATTGGATCTTATCCTAAAATCGTGAAATAAAAATGGGAATCCTCAACTGCCAAACATGAAACTATATCAGGTATTTAGAAATTGATAACATTTATTCAAATTCATGGCTCTCCAGCGGTACTGATCCAAATACTACCTCCCCATAATTAAATGTTGACATATTTAATTACTTTTCCCAAGAATACACACACACGCACACACACACACACACACACACACACACATATATATATATATATATATATATATGTATATATATATATATATATATATATATATATATTAGCAAAATTTTCCCAAAGGTTTAATATATTAAAATCTTTTAGCCAGTGGCAATGTACATACATGAATAAAAATTAAGCCAGATGAATTGACTCAAATATTAAGTAACATGATTAAAATTTCTAGTTGATGTCGAAACAATTGTAACATTCGAAAAACTACAAATATGATGTAACATTTTCCTTGTTATTTTTTTTTTTTTTCTTTTTTTTACAAAGGCATCACCACATTATCAAGGCCCAGAGGCCACTCAAGGATAAGGGTTAAAGAGTGTACAGTAGAAGTTGGTCAATATAGTAATCATTAGTAATGAAAATTTGGTAAATTTAATAACTTATATGGAACGGCTCATCAAGAACTTATTTACTTTAGACTTGAACAAAACCATATTGTAGTCAGCCGGAAAGCAGGAAAACGGAAGACAATTCCACAGGCGTGCAGTTCTAAGAAAGAAGCTTTGTTCATGGAATTTACGTTTAGGTTTAGGGACAGATAAAGAGTGGGGGAAATTATTGATAGTGTTTACAGCTAGACGAGTGTTTCTTGTGAAAGTTTGGCGAGGGGGAACCATAGATTGAAGCTCAGTTGAACACTTTCCATGAAAATAACGATACATCAGAGACAAACTCGCAACATCTCTTCTGTGAGATAGAGGTTGCAAGGAGGAGAAAAGGACATCTCCTACGAGGCTACGAAGTCTATTTTGAACTCTATATATATATATATATATATATATATATATATATATATATATATAATGATTATATAGATTGGTTTCCTACATATATATCAATATCTCAATTCAGGTTCGGATAAAGTACTCTTTTGAAAAAAGAGGAAGCGATTAATGATTTTAGTTTTCAAACGAAATACTCTACTGATGAGTACGAGAAACTAAAGAAGGTGAAGAAAAATTTAAAGTGCAATTTTGTTTTAGTAAATTGATTTTCATTTTTGAGAACAGCAGACAATAATCAGACAAGTGAAGTGTAAATGTTGCTAAATAAATTGTTTCACCAAAACGGATTAGTATTTCGTCGCTCGATCTCTTAAACGTATATTTTGCGCGTATTTAAAAATGTATAAATATATTAAAACAAGATGAAGTAAAGACTTAAGGGGTTAGCCGTGTTTCTTTTATGACCTCTTGCTTCTCAGCGCATTTATGACGGGCACGCCTAATTTCCCATTTAGTGTTTGGTGATTTTTATTTTTAATCTTTAAGTAGCTTTTTTTTATCCGGCTGTGAGTTTAAAAAGAAAAACAAAAAAAAAAAAAAACGTTTATCCATCGAGACATTTGAGAATGAAGAAACTTCCGTCAAATCCACTATGGCGGCAAATCTTATCGTCTGCATCTCTCTTTGATACGTTCCCGCCAACGATTTAGGCGCTCCCTACGGACATTTAGTCACGCACTCCACTTGCACACACACACACACACACACGCACACACACGCACACACACACAGATACACATATATACAAACAGGGACACATACGCACACATACACACACAATTATACATACTCACCCACTGACATACACATACACAAATATACATACACAGACGCATACAAATAAACACATAGACATACAAACACGCATACACATACAAAAACACGCACATGTACATACACTCATAAACACATACATATACACCCACACATACATACACACACATACACACAAATACACACATACCTATACGCACATATAAGCATATAAATGCACAAACACATAAACACACACATATACATATACATATCCACACACACAAAAACACACCTACAAGCATACAGACACATGCACACACATAAACATATACACACATAGGATGGGGTACTGCTGCGATATCTGGGCAGGATTTGCTAAAACAGCCTATCCTGCTTGACAGAGCACAAAATAGACTTCGTAGCATAGTGGGGCAACCCCTTTTCTCTTCCTTGCAATCTCTCTCACAGAAGGGATGTTGCGAGTCTGTCTTTGTTTTATCGTTATTTTCATGGCAAGTGCTCGTCTGAGCTCCAATCTTTGGTCCCCTCTCGCCAATCTTTCACAAAAAAACACCCGTCTAGCTGAAACCACTGTCAGTAATTTCCCCCACTCTTTATCTGTGCCTAAGTCAAAATGTAGATTCCATGAACAAAGCTTCTTTCTTAGAAGTGCACGCCTGTGGAACTCTCTTCCGTTTGCCTGTTTCTTACCTGACTACAACTTGGATGTCTTACAAGTCCAATATAAACAAATTCGTGATGAACCGCCCCCTTAACCGCTTTATCAGGTCTCTATTACTAGCGATTACTACGATATTGTCCCATTGATTACTGTACACGCAATAACCCTTATCCTCGAATGGCCTCCGGGCCTTGATAAGTGGTGACTTCCTTGTAAAAAATAAAACATAATTACACACACACATAAACACACAGCTATACGTAGATATTTACATCAATTTCCAGGCATTTATAGACGATTTAAAAAACAAAATTCGAATCTGATCATTAATTAAGTTTTAGCTTGGGAATAAACCTAAACACAGCTTTTTAGACACAAAACGCCCTTAAAATTCCACTCTATAATAAAGATTAATGTCTAGTTAATTGAATATCGTCACATTAACGTGTAAAGAAAGTGTTTACAGTAAATAGATAAAGCAAATATGGGCAGGAGTTGCTTGAGCATCCTATCCTGCCTGACACAGTTCAAAACAGACTTCGTAATCTAGTAGACGATGCCCTATTCTCTTCTCTGCAACCACTTTCCCATAGAAGAGACGTTGCGAGCATGTTTCTGCTCTATCGCTATTTTCATGGCAAGTGTTCGACTGAGCTCCAATCTATGGTTTCCGCCACCAATCCTTTATAAAAAAAAAAAACACTCGTCTAGCCAAAACTACTATCAATAATTTCTTCCCATAGTAACAAAGCTTCTTTCCAAGAATTTTCCAAGTCTGGTCCGATGGTCTGCTTTCCAGCTAATTACGATATTGTCGTCTTTAAGTCTAACCTAAACAAATTCTTATTGACCCGTCCTCGCAATTAATAAAATCATACCAAATTCGTACGACAAACTATTATTACGCAACTGTCCCAATAATTACAATACACACATTATCTCTTATCCTCGAGTGGCCTCCGGGCCTTGATAAGTGGTAACTCTTGTGTAAAAAAAATAGCAAGTCAGATACCCTTAGCTCGTAGAAATATATTTCGAAAGAAATCATTCACGCTATTTACATAATGAGACTTTTTTCTCTATTTTTCCTATTTTTTTCTTTACTGATTCGCCTTTTTTTTTCTCTCTCTTTTTTTTTTTTTTTGTTAAAAATCTTTCCAATATGAAACGCTTGCTTTTTTTCTTATTCCTTTTCTTTTTAAACATCGCCGATTCAGACGTTATTAACACTAGCTAAGCGTGTTTTTTTTTCGGTTATTTTTTCTGATGTACATTTGTTATTTATGACCACGTACTTTACTCCGTAGCTCCTTAATACTATCCCAATCTAATAACTGAAAACTATATAAGTCATATAATCTCATATATTCACAATATTATATTTCGGTTTTCTTCGTTCGTTCCGCACTGTTTTCTCTTCGTTCGTTCTTCAGTTATTAACGATAGTGGTAGAGAAACACTCACCTAAAAACACCCTATATCTTTATATAGTTACAATTCGCCAACGCTTGGAGTATTGTTGCCATATCTGGCACCACTAGTCTCTCCCTTTCAAACAGGATCCAAACAAAAGAGTCTCATATCTACGAGGTCGCGCACTATCAACCAAGTTCCAACCCCTGTCCCATCATCACAATGTTTCATAACTGTGCCTGCTTTACAAGTAGTTTAAAGAAATATGCTTTGATGAACTCGTTGCATTTGTACACCCTCGACGTATATACAAACTCAACAACCAACAAAATTCAACTCCTGGACTTTCGTTAAGAGTCGCAGTTCTTTGCTGACAAAGCCATTCGGCGGAAGTGACGTCAGACAAATTAAAGGTACACATAACGAACACTGAAATTAATGTAACTATTGTTTTAAAGCAAATATAGAAATAGAAGTTTTATTGAAAAAGTCTTTATTTAAACTTTTATAACAACATTATAACCTTTGTAATAAAAATATGATTTTACACTGTTTTTAATCAAACATCAGAGATGTTGGTAATTTTTTTTATATCAAACATAAAAATATAACTGTTATAAAAAATATTTATTAACTGTTTTTTCCAACGAGATTTTGTTTAAAAGATATTTATGAACTTTTTTAAATATATTCATGAACTGTTTTTTGTTTTATTAAAAATACATTCATAAACATATTATTAAAAAACCCTCATAAACATATTATTTTTAAAAAAACAACAGTTCATAAACATATTAAAAAACAGTTCATAAACGTATTATTAAAAAACAGGTCATAAACATATTATTAAAAAAAAATAGTTCATAAACATATTATTTAAAAAAAAAACAGTTCATAAATATCTTATACCAGTTCTTTTTTACGTGTGATATGAAAAAATACCAACACCTGATGTTTGATTGAAAAAAAAAACAGTTAATAAACATATCTCTATTATAAAGTTTATAATTTTTTTATAAACGTTCAAATAAAAGCTGTTTGACTACAACTTCTATTTTTTATATTTGCTTTTTAAAAAGCTACATTATATAAAGTCTTGGTCATCCGTACCTTCAAATTTGTCTGACATCACTTCCACCGAATGGCTTTGTAAAAAAAAAAGAAGTGCGACTCTTAACTGATCCATCTCTAACGGCAATGGACTACTCTTCTTTTTAGTATCACTTTCATCTCACATCTTTTTTAAGTCCTTACATGCTCTGCGTAAAGATTGGTAGTAAATACACAACGATACGTGGATTGTACTTAAAACATTACATTTGATAACCGGAAGTGACGTCACGTAAAAATACGAACATTACCATCTGGTTCTTTTTTTACGTTCTTTATTCAAATGATAAATTTTTTAAAAACTGTTGATTTTTATACTTGAAAGTGTATAAGAAAAAGTAAGTATTTGTTTTTATAAATATGAACACAATTTGATTTCTTTCTTTTATTTTTTTTTATCTCTCTTCAATTTACGTACGTTTACACGTCTTAAAGCGTTCTTTTCTTATATAGTATTTTGTTTTTATAATTTCTTCAGTTGGTTTTCACCTATTTTTGTTTTTCTGACAGAGAAAATAACTAGCAAAATAAAAGTATGACTGGTTTGCATCTAAAAATATATAATGAGAAGTATTTAAAGTTGGAGAAATGTATGAATAGAGGTATTTTTTTCTGAAAGCAGGGGGAATTTCTTATTGAACATATTAAGATATGTTATAAAGCTCAACATTGGAAGGACCCTAGGATTTAATTGAATAAATGATATATACAAATTATATAAGCATTGTTATGGAGTCGATATGCATTTCAATATTTCTATGTATCGTCAGAACTCCAAATGAATCTCGTAGCCAGAAAATTACTTTAGAATAACTTATTCCTGTAATTCAATTAATACTTTCTACTTTATTTCTTTTTTCCTATCATTACGTTTCATGCATTCAGTGTTATGTTTATTTATTTTTCTATAGCAATTTTTTAATACATTTTCTTCAACTATTGATCTATTTTCTTTTCTGCAAGAGAAACGATTGCATGGGTTTTAAATATTTTCTGTATTGTTTTGCTTGCAGTGTCAATTGTTTTTAAGTGTGTGTGTGTGTGTGTGTGTGTGTGTGTTTGTGTGTGTGTGTGTGTGTGTGTGTGTGTGTGTGTGTTCGTGTGTGCTTCAATCGTGGCCAAATATTTAATACATAATTCCATTAAATATAGATTAAAATACTTTTATTTTAAAAATTTTTTTATTCAATTTCAAGTTTGTGTGTCTTTAAGGACATGCATGTGTTTTTTCTTTAATGTGTTTTGAATGCTGTTTTCTATTTTTTGTGTTTGCTTTTGTAATGATTATATTTTTAATTCATAAATATTTTTTTCATTTTTTTTCTTTTTTGTGTGTCTTGAACGCATTGCATCTTCCGCTTTCAGGACTTATATCTGACGTTTACCCAGTCTACTTGTTTCGTGGAAGTACCACACGGTGTGACAAGACGCTCAGTACGTGTACGAATAGCGTCACATACTAAAGTTGGTTTGACTGTAAAAATGTAATTGCTTAAAAACATATGAATTTCTGCAAAGTGCGGTTGGCGATTGTGACACGCTTGTTTCACTATGGACTTATCATTGTTTTAGGAACCTTTTCATTGAATATAATGGAACAGTAGCTTCATGTATCTCTTTGTAAATGTATAGAACTATATCATACAAGATTGACACATTTCCGCATTCCAAAGAAGAAAAAGCTTCATAAATGAAAACGCGCACTTTACGAAGAATAAAAATATCCCTCCTCGCATAAAACAAATCCGGTGGCGTAGGTGATATTATACTAAGCAACGGTGTGTCAAGCGATTAACAATAAAAAAAAAACTTTCTTCAGAAAGAAAATAATGTCTGAGAAGGGGAGCTTCCTAGGACTGAACAGAAAAATGCATCAGCCCGACAGCAACAAAGCCTATATAAAACATTTTTGATGAGAAATTTCCTTGTCACTAAATCTTATGATTTCTAATTTTCCCGTAAGACAACGATAACAAGATTCATTTATAGATATGCAGGTGCGAGCAGTCCTTTTATTCCTAATTAATTTGCTTTTAGCTATCGGCGTTTATTATTATTATTATTATTATTATTATTATTATTATTATTATTATTATTATTATTACTGCTACTTTTATTATTGTTGTTGGTACTATTATTGATTAGAGACAAAATGTTAGGCCAGAAATGCTTACTATAATTCAAAGAACAATCGTGCATATATTATATTTCGTTAAAAGAATTACCAAAAAGTACATGCATAGAAATCTATTTTCTGTATGTTATTTAGTTGTAAAACTAGCAAAGTCTTGTAGTTGTAGGCGCCCGATTTAATTTCGTATCTAATTTTCTGATACAATATCCGAGAATATTCTACAGGATTCATAGAATTTTTACTTCGCATAGCCGATTATGCTGTCTACAATGGCAGCCATTGTGCTAAGGTTCAACCCTCCAGCTTTATATTCACGGGTAACGTGATACGAAGCAATTAGAATGAGGACATTACAAAGGCTGCTACAACGAAGATGTGCCAGAAAATTACTCACACCTAAGAATATCCTGTAATTTTACAAATCCATCATTCGCTTATGCGTGAACTATTGTTTTTACATCTATGTTTGTGCACAAGTTTCTCATTCTTAGCTAGACTCCCTGTTTCCTGATTCCATAATTGTACCAATCCACAGATGTTTAAATGTATGTGAACACACATCCCACTGTTCAACTTCCCACAGTCCTGTGCTAGACACGTTCTGAAATAGCTTAAACTCTTGTCCCAACGCCGCAATATTTCACCTCTGTACCTATTTTACTGTGCTGCTATGAACTCAATGCACTTGTACCCCTCGACGTAAATATCTCTAACTAATCCGTTTAGCCGCAAAAAAGAAGAGGTCCATAGTTGCTAGATTTTGGAATTTTTTTGTTTTTCCGTCTCTTATTTTTCTGAGATACAGAAATTTAACCTTTTATGACCGGAATTATGATGTACATGAATGTAAAAAAATATTTATTGTTAATTTTAGTTAGTTTAAAGGGTAATGCTACTATGATTGTCTTCAAACGAGTTCCGCGACTGTCTTAAACGAATGGCAGCATACTGGATGTAAACAATGGACGGTTGGCATCTACTCAGATAGTGAACTAATACGTACAAGGAGTGTTAGAATCAGCTCCCACTTTATTTTTGCCGTTATATTCAGTTATTTAAAACTGAATAAATTAGTTCAATCAGGTCATAAAGGATTAAATGTGATGTGAACAAATATCTCGCTAATCTTCTTACACATTTCCCAGTAAACACGATCCGAAATAGTAATCGCTTACGTCCTCGTGAGAGTATAACTTGTTTGGGGTGAACACAATTAATGTACGCCTTTTCAGTCTGTTTGCAATTGCATTTTTACGCCATTCGCGTCGAGTGACGCCTACGTCGATTGGCTGACGATACCGTGTGGTACTTCGACACTGAGTCGACTGCGTAAAATAGATTCATTTTTATTAGATGATTTTAATTGGATAATTGTATATTTTCGTGAGGAGTGGAGACAGCGAACAGTATACAGAAAAAAGGGGACCAAGGCAACGCGTCGCAGAAACAACCCGGAAGGCGTACCATCAAGAAAAAGGGCCGGCGCCGGAAGAAGATCTCCAAACGGAAGAAGAAGGATCGCAAAAAGAACGGCGTCCGCAAATCAAGGAAGGGACGCAAACGAAAGGGGAGGCGCAAGGGCGGAAAGAACGACGTGATTCGCCGGCGCGGACGCAAGGGGAGGAAGAGGAAAAACCGGAAAAATCGCAAAGAGAAGTCTACGCAACCGACGATAAGATTTTGAATCTGGTTCGATTCTTACGAACAGTAATTGACTTTCTTCCCGACCTACGGTCGTCAAAAAAATCACCCCCTCAATTCCAATCTTACATTATTATTCTTGCTTTTATTTTATTGTTTTATTTATTTAACTCACTTTTTTATAAAATAAACTTGAAAAACAAAACAGAATTTGTTCAAGACATAAGATTGGAATCAGCAAATAATACTAAAATGTTTCCATGTGGAAAAGTGGACTTTATAAATATATCTGACCAACATATTTCAAGTAAACCTATATTTTTTAATTACTGTATTGTAGGTTTCTTCGTTATTTATTTAAAATCATAGCCATGTATATGATCAGACATATGAGATAAACATATATAAATACATATATAAATATACGTACACATACATTCACATATAAGCATACTTCTACATATATATGCATACACATATGTACATGTATATATATATGTATCTATATACGCTTACATGTATAGATACATGTATATAAATATAAATAAAAACATATGCATTTACATTGCGTATATATGTATAGATATATACATGTATATATGTATATATATTTGTGTGTATGGATATATAATTATAAATATGCGATCGAAAAAAAGACAAAAAGGAAGACAAATTAAACACGAGAATACATAATTAAAACGAGAGCTTTACAGGTGTCGTTCGGATCAACGGTCATTATAAAACTCTCGTTTGTTATTATTTAATACTGTGTTTAATTTGTTTTCCTTTTCTCTTTTTACACACATAAGCACGTATATATCAATGCATATATAATTGTAGGCTCATACATATACGAACATATATAGACGTATATTCACATGCATATATATATATACATATATATATATATACACGTACATATATATACATATATACATGCATATATATTCATACATGTATAGACTTACATATGTATATATATACATATATATATACGTAGATGCATGTTTAATTACACACATACATGCATACGTATGTATACACACATACATGCATAAGTATGTATAAAAAATATATATATTTGCACACATATATATGTACATATATACATGGATATGCATATATATATATATATATATATTTAATATATATATATGTCATTGCAAACACACACACATACATATGTATATATATATATATACATCCATATTATATTATAAATATATTATATATATATATCCATATTATATTATGTATATATACATCCATATTATATTATACATATTATTATATACACAGCTATACGTACCTTGTAAAATTTCCGAAAAATGATTTTTTTTTTTTTGTATATGGAATTACTACATCTGCGTGTAACAGACTTGTTAAAATTATAACTTTTAATGTTTTACTACAGATTAATGTGAGTTCCGTGACCGAAATATCGGTCAGCTTTACATATTTGTTTGTGTTATAATTTTAACTATTTTGCGTTTACGCTTATCAACTAATTTACTACACTAACCGTTCATTAATCACATATATATATATATCAATGCGTATATATATATACATATATATATACATATATATATATATATATATATATATATATATATATATATATATATATATATATATATATAGAAACATGATGGTTGCAATGTTTACCCGATTTTTGCCACCATAAATGTGATTTTTTTTAACCTGCCACGGTGACATGATCATAATGAAACCCTGCCGCAAGCAGTGAGGTATTTGTTTTCGTTTTACTTCAGTTAGGTCTCAGAAATCAAGAAGCTCCTGTTGAGACTAACACTTGATTTCCACGAGATATATTGATATATAGAGTGTTTCATCAGGAGTCTCGTCAACCTCCAAAAAGCTATCAAAAAACGTGGAAAATAGCAATTGGTCATTTACTGATATTATGATGTATCTTTCGAATTCTCTTTTTATTAGTTTTGTCAGATTCCAAGACAAGGAGACATCTTTTCTGGTTGAGTATCCAGTGTTGTCACCTGCGTTAGCATCACTAATGCCTATCCACGCATATACTCACATCTGTATATAAATACATACGTATATATTAATATATATATATAGACATACATATAA
Organism: Euprymna scolopes; assembly: GCF_053919585.1. Lineage (NCBI taxonomy): Eukaryota > Metazoa > Mollusca > Cephalopoda > Sepiida > Sepiolidae > Euprymna > Euprymna scolopes. Next base: position 2,107,356 of record NC_136494.1, on the reverse strand, counting down.
ATATGTATATATATAGATTCATACATATGTAATTACCTACACACATGCATATATATATAGCCATACAGTATATACCCAAATATATATACATGTATACATACATATGTAATTATTAGGGCTATGACAAGAGAATATTCTTATCATTGTTTTGACTCTCTAGTATATATCCGACAAAGTTAGACACAGTTAATCAATCGAGAACCCCATCACTCTATATGAAAACATATAAGATATTAAATGATATATACCTGAGAATCAAAATAATGAAAAGAATATTCTCTTGTCATAGCCCTAGTAATTACACACACACACACACACACACACACACACACACACACACATATATATATATATATATATATATATATATATTTCCACGACCAAACAACGTCGCAACGTCGCAGCTGATGAGTTGCGAGGTTGTTAGACTGTGCAAATAATTATTTATCTCTTATATTCAGAAAAGTATATATATATATATATATGTATATGTATATATATACACACACACATATATATATACATATGCATACATATATATGTGTATATATATATATATATATATATATATATATATATATATTGGAATTTTTCATAAAAAGTATTGTTACTTGAAATAGCATTACTAGGAGTTGTACTATTTCTGGTATCAACTAATGCATACATCTTGTTCCAAAAATCTTGTTTAGGCTTCGAATATTATGTAGAGTTTATTAGAAGGGTGAAGATTCCTCACGCCAAGTCGATCGAAGATGGCGCCTCGTACGCATTCAAACTTTATTTCTCTTGCTGTCAATCCTGAGTTGTTTGAGTCTTCCAACAGTTTCCCACTCTCACAAGTACTACTTCATCATAGTAAACAGAATCCTTACTATTTAGTGACCCTTACAAATCCATTACATATCAGTTGGTTATCTAGTAGATTTTTTTATAAAATAACGGCAAACGCCTTGGGTGCATCTCCCTCGAGTTTGTCATGGCGGACGCGATTTCTTATCGATATACGCATACATCTACATATCTAAACGCACAAACACACACACGCACACATGCACACACGCACACACGCATAGTACGCCATGAAATATATTTGAATAAAATACAACAGAACGTCGTTTACGTAAGTAAAAGTCTAATATATATATATATATATATATATATATATATATATATATATATATATATATATATATATATATATATATATATATATGTATTATTTCAGATATTATACAATTTTATATTAGTTATTTATACCAGTCGTTTCGGGTGTTATACAAAATAAATATCTTTAGATGATATGTATTACTTGTTTTGATTGGACTAGTGTTCGTACAGCAGGAAGAATGAACGCATATTACGGAGATTCATTGTTCGTTTATTTGCAGCCGACAGGGTTGCTGAATAGAATAGGATGTTCAGCAGAACAAGCGAAAGAAAATGAATATAGCAAAGCATTGAATTGTTTTATCTAAAACCTCTTACTTAAATCCGAATAGTAATTGACTGAAACTTTAATGAGATAAATAACATCAGCATCAATAATATTAGATTATACGATACTTATAACTTTTTTCAAACTTCGATATTCATCCTATCTTAAATCTAATCATAGCAATGAATAAATAAGTTGTACTTTATCTGGATTGTGAGTTAGATAGGACTTCTACGAAGACATAACTGACGGAACGAGAACATTCTACCGCTATGAATTTAATAAAGAGTTCCGAACAAAATTCATTGTATATTTCGGAGTTCGGCCGAAAGATTACCGAGTTGGAGAAGGTACACCGAAAATGGTCGTAGGTTTCACCAGCCGAAACGTTGCACAAATAACACTAAAGATGAGAACACTATTCCAATCAAAACAAGTAATACAAACAATTAGCCCTCATCTAATCTTTAGAGTACCTATATAGAAGTGTAGCATCTGAAGAACAGATACTACACTTTGATCTTGTCCAACAACCCCCTCGGAGGTCCGGGCGACAAGATCAAAGTGTAGTATCTGTTCCGACAGATGCTGCAAAGCTAAGACTAGCAAAGACCAGCTATGACTAGCAAAGACCATATGTGGAGGTAACCCCACATATCTAAATTTGGTCACTGAGGGGGTAACCCTTCATACCAACAGTTTCTAATCCAGCTCCCATTTCCCACCTCTTGGGAGCTGGTGCCCCCCTTCCTCCCCCCTTCCCTCCATCTCCACATTAAAAAACGGCCTTGTGCCTAATTTGCTACGTGGGGAAGCAAATAAATACACACTTTGATCTTGACCAAAAGGTCAAGGATCATCTAATCTTTAAAGTAGTCTACATTTTGACGATATGGCATTCAAGTACAATGGTTGACTGTTCCAATAACTCCCAAAATCATTGGAATAGAAAAGTAACCAATATAATATATGTTTTGGGCTACAAATAAATCTTATTTGAGAAATAAGTGGAATCAACCAGTCCTATGAATAACGCTGGTTTCATAAACTAAATGGAGACATTCATACCAATGTTTAACCGCCGCATGCTACGAACACGTCCCTCTCATACCACTTTAGTGGCTCAAGTATTCTTTATGATAAATACATATTATACTTTATACACTTTACACTACTTGTGGTTTCTTTCGTTTGTGACGCCTAGCATGGGTCTACAACAATATTATTGGAATAGAAGGCTAACCAATATAATATTTTAATAGCATTATACATAATACACATTTTGAAGTTTAATATTATGAAATAAAGATATAGTATTATAAAAAGTATATATATATATATATATATACAAATATATATATTATGATGTAGTATATTATTTATCATTGAAAATAATATATATACAAAATATTATGAATAACATATATACTCTATTATAAACAAAATATATGGATTAAACTAAAATGATGCATATAGTATGAAAAATACGTATAAATATAGGATTATGAATAATATCAGTGTAATACTATACACAATATATATATATACTGTTGAATAATACGTATGTAATTTTATGAATAATATATATATATAACATATAGTATTATACATAATAGCATTACAAATAATATATATGTAGTATTATTAATATATATATATATATATATATATGCATTTTATTATCCACGAAAAAAATTCAAATAATATTTATATATGTAAATATTATATACATATATAAATATTATGTATATAGTATTCTGAATAAAAATTACTTTGGAAAACAAAAAAAAAAATATATATATATATATATATATATATATATATATATATATATTATAATAATAATAATAATAATAATAATAATAATAATAATAATAATAATAATAATAATAATAATAATATATGGTCTTTTGAATAAAATAAACTTTTACAGATAATATATATAAATAAAATATACATATAGTATTATAAATAATATATATTGTTATGAATAATATATGTATATAGCATTATCAATAACAGTATAGTATTACAAATAATGTATGTATATGTATATATTTATATGTGATATACAAAATTTATTATAAGAGACATAAATAAAATTTAATGTGAACGCCTTTCATTTGTTTTTTTAATATTTTGTCAAAATATAAAATTGTGTGTGTGTGTGTGTGTGTGTGTGTGTGTGTGTGTGTGTGTGTGTGTGTGTGTGTGTGTGTGTGTGTGGTTGAACTGTGTCAGATTTCCTCGTTTCTGAAGATCAACTGCATGTGATAGTGATTTTTGTGTCTCTAAGAGAAATTAGGAATATTATTTAGAAAAAAACAACTAAACTTTAAATGCTAGTGTTTGTTGTGTTTATAGGAAAAATTAGGAATATTAAGAAACTAAACTTTGAATGCTAGTGATTCTTTTGTCTCTAAGAAAAATTAAGAATATTAAAAAAAAACCTTGAATATTAGTGAGTGTTGTGTCTCTAAAAGAAATTAGAAATATTAAACAAAAATTTAAATGCAGGGGGGGGCAGAGAAGCCAAATTTGAACCTTTGTGTTGATTATCGTGCATGGGCTTGTTTATTTTGCTAAGAGACTAATATTTGACCAACACGCGACATCGATTATATTTGATTTTAGACAAGTTGTTCATTGAAAAAACACCGAACAACAACGATGTAAAAAGCTTAAGTTGTCATTTTTTTAAGTATACCACTGTCATGTTTCGCCAAGTTAAATGACTTCATCATTGTGATAAAAATGAATGAAATAAAATATAATTAAAAAAAACTTAAGCCTTTGCTGTTCTTTCTATTCAGCCACATCGCAGTACACACACTTATATATATATCTATACTAGCTGACAGCTCGGCATTTCCCGGTTGTACAATGCACTTAAACATAATATTTTAATTTATTCAAATTACATATGTATTATAATAGAACCAATCCTCTTTTGATTATTTCATATTACGAGGAATAATTTGCCTTGTGAAATAATCTATAAATAAATAAAAAAAATAAATAAAAAATAAATAAATAAAAAATAAATAAAAAAATAAAAAATAATAATGATAATGTCTTTCATCAAATTCTATCTCTGCTTATTTACATTTTATAGATACATGGATATAATAATCTATACTATGTATATATTACACTAATATATACAGTGTAGGTTAACTGCCATATACACTTTCATAACATACTACCTAGCTCTACTCACGATTGAGCACTGTTGAAGTAAACACTAAAAACTGATACATACTATACTGATTATAAAATGTTATGTGGATAAAAGTAAAAGTAATATATATATACTTTTATTGTTTTACATAATCATGTATATGTCGCTATTCATTCATGAGTATGTTTCTGTCAGCAAGTTACCAGTAATTAAATACCTGGAATTATATATATATATATATATATACATATACATATATACATATATATATACATATATATATATATACACATATATATATATATATATATATATATATATATATATATATATATATATATATATTATAACATAATATAATATATACTCCCGGTGACAACTAAGACCTAATATTTCCATTACAAACTTTGCTCTTGTATAAGCTGTATCGCCTTAAGGAATCTCTAGTTGTTAGTAACTAGCGGGCCGAAACAGGCTTATAACTGTGTAGCAATATATTACTGCTCATGTAAGAAAGAATAAAGAGTATACCCTTCTCTATTTGCTCATAGGTTCTGAAACGGCTGAAAAGCCAATTTATATATCTGGCAGTGTTCTTAGATATGTTTTCTGCAGAAATTCATCTGGTAAGTATCGAAAATAAATTAAAAAATCCGATCCTAAAAATAATTTTTTTCTTATAGAAGAAAAAAAAAGAAAAGCTTTACAATTTACGCTCCACCGGCGAGGGAGATAATAAAATCATAACAAATCAGTTCTTCAAAAAAGAAATTCTTATCTGGAAATATAGCTGAGTGGTAGAGCATTCAACTACAGATCGAATGATCCCCCGTTCAAGCCAGGGTTATCTCAACATTTTATTTTATGTTTTTTATGTTTTTCTTATAAATGAGTTTAATTTACGGTAAAAGAAGAGGAACCTTTTAAAATCGCCGCAAATCATTTCTTAATTTGCATATTTTAAAACTCAACATTAATCAGAAGTGACTTTTCCATGGTATTCATCGTCCAAACCAAATATCAGCTGACGTGATATTGTAAACAAACACAGACGAAATTTTATGAACGATACTATCATTATCATTTATTTTTTAATTTTTGTTTAACGAATTATTTCTCGTAATATATAATACTCGATAGAGGATTGATTCTATGAGGAGTATATATATATATATATATATATATATATATATATATATATATATATATATATATATATATATATACTGTTAGTCGATTTCAGTAAATTATGACTATTAGCTTTTCTTTCAAACCTTTACTAAATATGTTTTTATTTTTCTTATCAGTTTGTCCAAGCTGGGGATGAAGCATCCTACCGGATGCCAAACATTCACCCGCTAACTCAGATATACCAACCGAGAGATTTATAAAATTATGAAAATGTTAGCTTGTACGATATGCCTTAAATAAGTTTTCGGTATTTTTTCGTATAGAGACTTTAATTGATAGTCCACCTTTGAAACTCTAGTCCTCTTTGAAATAATCTCCTCCTGCTGCAATGCATTGTTGTACCGTTCCAACAACTTCTGTTAGGTTTCATGGAAATCCTCTTGTGTGAGTATGCCAATGACCTTCGTCACAGCCTCTTTCATCTCCTGAATTGTTTCATAGGGAGTCTGGACTATAGAGAGATGTTCATCTTGATCAAATAGTTTGTGATATGAAGTTGTGGACTGGTGCATTGTCCTGGTGGAAATGTCACTGACTCGATTTGAAGAGTGCCGGCCTCTTCCAACGGAATCTCTTCCTGAACTCCTTTAAAACCTCAACATAGTATTGCTTGTTGACTGTCTGTCCAGTGGGAACCCACTGCATGTAGATCATGTCCGCGCTGTCAAAAATAGGGATCATCAAAAGTTTCTGGGTAGATTTGCTCTGTCTGGCCTTCTTATGTCTGGGAGAGCCAGCAGGTTTCCACTGAAAACTGTGTCTCTTGATCTCTGGATCATAAACAATAAATCGAGTTTTCATAGCAAATCACTAGAGCATCAAAAACAGCAAGATATGAATTGATAAGATCGACTATCTCCCTTCTGTCGTGACAACGTCTTTCTTTCTGATCTTCTTCGAGGACAAACTTCGCGGAATTCTTCCGCATCTTCAGTTCATCGCAAATAATTGTGTATACAGTTCCCACACTGACATTAAACTGTGCACTTATTGACTCTGTAGACACACAACAGTCCTTATCCTTTAAATTCTTTATTTGGCCAATCAACTATGGTGGTCTGACGTCCTTATTCTTGTCACACCTCTCATCATCACTTGCAGACTCTCTACCTTCCTTGAATCTCCTATGCCACTCAAAAACTGATGCTCGTTTCATGCAAGATGATCCAAAACAGTCTGAAGCATTCATACGTTTCTGTGACACTTTTTTCCAAGTTTAAAACAGAATTTTATTGCATATCTTCTCAAGTGTACTCACGTCCAGATTGCATTTTCTAAATTCACCAGCTGTCTCCAATATGGTCGTCTTCAAACATAAAATGTTTGGATGAGTCATCCCCTAAAGTAATCCAATTTACCAAATTTCCACTACTAACGATTACTACGATATTGTCCGATTTACTAGGGTACACTCATTAACCCTTATCCTCCAGTAGCCTCCAGGCCTTGATAAGTGGTAACTACTTTGTAAAAAAGAATGAAGATATATAACGATGAAATAGTTCATGCAATATATATGTATGTTCTTTATATACTTTTAGCATTGCATTTTGTTCATACTAGCGTCAGTGTGTTCTAAAGGAAGTTCCGTATCGTATGATATTTCCGGAAAATTTCTCTTCTTCAGATCAAATAAATCTATTAAAAAAGTTTTCAAAATGTATGCGTTAAACAAACATTCATGTTTGGCAAAACCTTACATCACATTCTAAAAGTGCTTAACTCGACACTAAATCAACGCGCAGCGAAAATTTAAGCATTCTGTTTCGATGCAATTTTATGACTTTTCTCTTACTGGTAGGGAAACCTTTCGGACCTTCAACGTGCTATTAAACTGGAAGTCCACAAATGTGAGGTCCAAAGAGCGAATCGGTCAGTTTTTCTTTCATACTCCGCGCTCATATTGTTTTCTCAAAATTATGCTTCAATTTATACGACATTTACGGAACGAAACCGTGCTCCATCCTGCGTCAAGATGGTTTTAGACAGAATTAATCTTTCCAAAGTAACGTTTTATTTGTTTTCGGACATATATATATATATATATATATATATATATATATATATATATATATATATATATATATATATATATATATATATATGGAGGTTTTTAAAGCCAAGAGCAATGCAGACAGGACCGGAACCACACGAGGAAAAATAAAAAAGGAAAAACAAACAAACAAACAAACAAATAGACGGGAATGTTCGAGTAAATTTCCTTTTTTTTTTTTTTTTTTTTGTCCTCTTGTGATTCCGGTCCTGTCCGCATTGCTCTTGGCTTGATAAAGTTCCGTATATTCCTTTACTAGCAGTGCTACAAGCAAACTATCATTTACTTTTATATATATATATATATATATATATATATATATATATATATATATATATATATATATATATATATATATATATAAACGGTGTTCTACAGGCGGCTAACTTTTACTAAAGATAAATCACAAAAATATATATTTTCTCTAAACATTAATTTTTGCATTTATAATTTAAATATATTTTTAGGTAAATGGTTCCGCAGCTAGTGTGTATATGGCGTAATCAACAGGTCCAATTTTCACAATCTCTGTTATAAACAAACTAAACTAAATTATAATCAAATTATATTTATTAATTAAATTGCAAGAGGCTGTATTTCGGCAATACCGCATCGAATGCAGCCTTTCAAGTAGTCTATTGTGATTGGTTTACCAACGTAGACATGGAATTGTACCTATCCCCCCCCCAAAATAATTTAATGGTGTTAAATCGTACGAAGAAGGTGGCCAGCTGATATTTCGTAAAATTATTCGCTCATCAATTGTTTATCTCGGTAAATTTATCGTAGCACTTGCACCATTGCAAACAGCGTCAGTCAGTTCATGATAAATTGGCAAATTAAATTAAACTAAATAAAACCGATAATTGCCGAATATGCGATTTTAAAAAATAGAGTTGTCAATAACATCACCGCCTCTAAAGCATATATATATATATATATATGCGTTTTATTTTTTATTACCGTATCTTTCTATTAAGTTACATTATTGTTTCGGCTACCCGGCCCTTTTTTTGGCCGTCTGTAGCTTCCTCAGACTTTTACAGAAATGTTCGTTATGATGGGATGAAACATAACGAACATTTCTGTAAAAGTCTGAGGAAGCTACAGACGGCCAAAAAAAAACGGCCGGGTAGCTGAAACAATAATGTAATTTTGCTTTACATATTTGCTCTACAACAGCATTGAGCACTTTCTTCAGTTTTTATTAATTACCATTTCTACTAAATATATATATATATATATATATATATATATATATATATATATATATATATATATATAAGGTGTTTTAGAGGCGGTGAAGTTCAAATTTTTAAATTGCAGATCTGGCAATATATATATATATATATATATATATATAAATATATGCGTGTTTTACTTAATGTGTGTGTATTTCACTAATATTACTTTTTATATTGCTGTTGTATGGTCGTATAATTCAAAATGTTTATTGTTATCCTCATTATTGTCATTACTTGTGCCTACAGAGTTTCTATGTCAGCTGTCATTAGCGGCTTATACTGCATATCAAGTGGTAGCAAGACTCATTAGTACATGGTACTAATGAGTCTTGCTACCACTGCTTTGTATGCTATCTGCTTTCAATAATGTAAAGTGATTTAAATTCTTCCTTGGAATTCCAGGTCCCACAGCTTTATCACAGGGCTGTTCAGAATCCACTCAACGATCCATGATCCATTATGTTTTTTGTAATAGGTCAAAAAGTACGGATGCATCTATTGTTGTTTATTTTGTTTTCCTTTTCAGCCTTTCTGATTCCCATTGTTATAATTTTGACAACACGTTTAATAGATGAAGTTTTTATTGTAAATTAAATCATAGCAAACCACGTTAAGCAATTTGAATATTTAATTCATTAAAACAACAAAAATAAAAATTATCTTTTTTAAAACATCATCGTAAGTACGTAATTAAATTTATCGGCCGACATTATTGCGAACTTAAGAAAAAAATATTAAAATGTCAATGATTGATTTCATATTAAAAAGTATTATATCAATTATTGAACTTATATTAAGAACAAAGATCGTAATTCGAATGATTGAGCTTATATGAAGAAAAATATTACAATGTCAATGATTGAAATTATATTAAGAAAAATATAATTTCATATTAAAAATATGATGATAACAATAATAATAATTTTATTAAGAAAGTTATGGTGATGCCAATAATTGAACTTTTATTACTATAATATTATTATTATTATTATTATTATTATTATTATTATTATTATTATTATTATTATTTATAATAATATCAACGATTTATTTCTTATTAAAAAATATTATGTCAATGATCGCATTCATACTAAGAAAAATATTTAATGCCAATGATTGAGCTATTTTAAGACAGATATAAAACGTCAATAATTGAACTCATTGAGAAAAACTTATAATGTCAATAATGGAATTTATGCTCAGAAAAATATTGTAAGTTCAATGATTGAGCTTATATTAAGAAATAGATACTACCGTTTATCATGGAATAACTCTTAAGAGAAAAAGATAATGTCAATAATTTTACACACGTAAAGATAAAATGGAATTGATCTCATCGAACTCATATTAACCACAGTATTTAGACAATATATTATAATGTCAAATTATAATACTATTATACCTCATGACATATTGCCGTTGAATTTAGTTGTAAATAAAAGTGTTCACTTCTACGCAATTGAATTAAAAAACGGATACAATTCGACATTTTTAAATGATAATCTACTGTGAAAAGGGTTACTGTATCCGACATAACTCATGTAATTTTACTATATATATATATATATATATATATATATATATATATATATATATATATATATATAATTTCAGGTTAATATTATTTATAGGTAAAATATTTAATGAATTTACCGAAGCTTATACAAGAGAGCTCAGTACAAAGTAGAGCAAGATATACGTTTTATTTGTTTTTGCATGAATATTTAGATATCGCTACACAGTCATGAGTATGTTTCAGTCAACTAGTTATGAATAGAAAAAGACTTCATCAGGAGATGTCGTTTTTGCAAACATCCAATCCTCAATCTTTAATTAAAGCCTGAGCTTTTGTAAAAGTAATATTGTCTGCTGATGTATCTAATTATCTATAGTTGACTGAAACATAGCCGTGAATGTGTAGCGATATCTAAATGTTTATATAAAAACAAATAGAGTATCTACTTATATATGTATGTGTGTGTATGTGTGTGTGTGTATGTGTGTGTATGTGTGTGTATGTGTGTGTGTGTATGTGTGTGTATGTGTGTGTATGTGTGTGTATGTGTGTGTATGTGTGTATGTGTATGTGTGTGCGTGTGTGTATGTGTGTGTATGTGTGTGTATGTGTGTGTATGTGTGTGTGTGTGTGTGTGTGGTTATCAACATACAGTATTGAAAAATATTCTTATTCAATATGCATGCCAATCCTCTAATTTATGAAGCTCGATGTAACTACAGAGCATATGCACATCAATGACAAAATCTTTATTCCAAATTTCAAGAGACGTTGTTCGTCTTTCCGTTTATTTCTTTCAGCATGTTAAAATGTTCAATCCTTGACAGCACGTTTCGTAACACAGAACTATTCATATATTTATTATAGGTCTATTTTTTAATTTATTCTGTTCTTTATTATATGCTCTGTAATTACATTGGGCTTCATAAATAAAGGATTAGTATAAATCGAAGGGGAAATATAATTGAAAAATACATATTTCCACACACACACACACACACACACATACAAACACACACACACACACACACACACACACACACACACACACACACACACATATATATATATATATATATATATATATATATATATATATATATATACTGGATCTTATCATACGAATACATAATATAAACAATACAAAATAAGAGTCCAGTAATCATATATCTTACACGAACCGTTTCGTTAACACTTAGACAACCAAAATACATAGTTATATATCTTACATTTTCGATGAGTGTAAGGAAACCTAAAAAATTTTTCCAAAAAACATGAGAAAATAAAACGCAGAAATAATAAAACTCACATTGAAGCCTTTATTTATGACATGTCATGATAAATTTATTTTTTTAATATTTTATTGTACGAATGAACGATACGTTTCAAAAAAGATTTTCTGTCGCACTACTGTGTATCCAAGAACAAAAAGTTTTTTTTTTTATATAGAAGCCACTTGCTAAGATTCGCCGTCGTCGTTAGCTTGAAATTATCATATGTTCAATCAATTAAGTCTGTTTTCAGCCGACCGAAATTGATCAAGTCTTTTTTTTTTACGGTGAGCGTATCAGTGTTTTTTCCCTCAATCCGAGCGGAACTATTTTGGAAACGCAAACTTCACACCCACACGACGAAATCATGCACCACTTTGCACAAAGACACTAAACTACATCACTAGTAAGTAAACAATAATCTATTTACTTTATTTGCAGCACAAGCCTCACGCTTATAGATGTATCATATTAGAAGGCCCTTAAACACTTTTAAATTGCCCAACTAAAAACTTAATAGCAACATGCTTTATTTTAAATAACAATAACAAAAACATTTATATATATCTACATGTGTGTGTGCCTGTGTGCGTAAAAGATAAATAACGTTAATATATCCACGCAAAACTAAACTAAAAAAACACTATTAAATTTCAATTTTATTGTTTGAAAGACTTCATTGAGATGAGTTATTTACATAAATCTTTTCTCCACATGGTTAGAGTGTAAAGACTGGGTCTATATTTATAGATTTAATTTCTGAATTTAATAAACAACTGTTTAGCACGGAAACAAACAACCAGGAATAAAAATCCTGTTATTTATAGGTTTATTTTTTGTTGTTTATTTTTGGTTGTTCGTTTCTGCACGAAACAATTGTCAAATTTTTATTGATTTCTTTTAATTATTTGGCAAATAAAAATTAAAGGAAATGAAAATGAGATTTGAAAAGTAGAGGTGGGGGGATGAATAAAAATTTAAAAAAACATTAAAATACAGAAATTATATCAGAAAAAGTAAGAAAAAAAATGAAGATAAAAAAGTTAAGTTGATGCGAGATTTTTTTCTAACTTTCCCCCTACCTCTATTTTGCGACTCTCATTTTAACCTCACATAATAGTTCTCATGTTTTTCACCCCCTTATATTTTTCATTTCTAATCTAAGTGTTTTACGTCAGTTTCATTTGTATACTCTTATACTGGTATAATGCTAGTCTTTCTCTTCATCTGATGAGAAGCATTTAGCTTCGAAATGGCCTTAAGAGGTTCTTTTTCACTCCTTTCTCATTTTCGTCCTTATTGATTTCATGATTTGATAAATCATCATCTTTTTAATTTAATTTCTTTCTCTCTCTCTCTCTCTCTCTCTCTCTCTCTCTCTCTCTCTTTCATATATATATATATATATGCATATATATATATGCATATATATATGCATATATATATATATGCATATGTATATATATATATGCATATATATATGCATATATATATATACATATATATGCATATGTATATATATATGCATATATATATGCATATATATATGCATATGTATATATATATATGCATATGTATATATATATGCATATGTATATATATATGCATATATATATGCATATATATATATATATATATATATATATATATATATATATATATGCATAGATCATCATAAACTGATTAGATAACTCTGACTGAATTGAAAAACATTTAAGAAATAAAATGTTTAAATTTTAACGTTATTTCACGCGGTTAACGGTAGCCGAATGGAGACGGTCCTTGCTAATCAAGCCAGAGACGGCTTTTGTTGCCGGGTTCGAATCTATCGACTGGTGTTAATCGCGACACCTTGTACTGAAGATTCCCGAAAAGATTAAATACTAGTGTCTGTAGGTATTTAATTATTATAGTAAATTACACACACACACACACACACATATATATATATATATATATATATATATATATATATATATATATATATGAGATAAGGATAAATTCGACGATATAAATTAAAAATGGAAAAGGAAGACCAAAAAGTTCGATATTTCGCGTTTGTTTTTGTTTTGTTTTTTTTTTTTTTTTTTTTTTTTTTGCAAGGGGGAAAATGGTTCATGAAGAAAGGGTTAATTATTTTAGGAATATATATGCTGAGGAGAGCAACATATTTAAATACATGTAATTTAGGATATTACATGAGTGTGTACATATATATTCACATTTGTAACGTGTGCATAAAAAGGCTATTCACTTGTGAAAAAGCTCGTGAAACTGTCGAGTATTTTGGTCTTCCTTTTTTCGTGTTAATTCATATGAGCGTGTGTGTGTGTGTGTGGGGGGGGGGGTGCGTTTGTGTGTGTGTTTGTGTGTGTGTGTGGGTGTGTGTGTGTGTGTGACGTTGTTAAAGTGACAGTTAAGATGAGAACAGCAAAATAATTATTCATACTCATCGCAAAAAAAAAAAAAAAATTCTAAGCAAAATAGTTTATTTCACTTTAATCAAAGCGATGAAAAACTATTTTTTTTTTATTATTCTGCTTCCTTCCAGGTCCCCTTTTTACCGCAAAAAGCACAAAAACCAACAATTTTTCAAAAATATATTATTTATTAAGGAATGAAAAAGAAAGCAAAAGATAGGGCTTTTTTTTTCAGTGAAAAAAAAATAACACAAGGAATAAACAAAGATGAAAAAGGAATTACTTCGAAATACAATGACGTCATGAAAGACAGAGAGCGATTCAATAAAAAAAAATGTCGTCCAACTAATTTCCGGATGTCGAAAATGGCGAATTAAAGGTAAGTAACGATTATCATTGGAAGTGAGACGATTGTTGTCACTTCCGGTATTTCATTATGGCTACTTCCGGTATTCAGTATTCGTTGCTTCTGCTTTCCACGTTGAGTTGAGTTTGACACGGTACGAATGGTATGGGAATCCGTTATTTTTTTTATTAATAAGTCACCACTTATCAACGGTAAAAGGGTGCAACTTTACTATAGTGTGGATTCGAAAAATGCATTTCAAAATAAAACATAATTGCCTACTTATGATGAAATTAGAATAAACTCAAAAAATTACGAAAAATGGTTCAGTAGAAAAATAATTATACGTAAAAACAGAATTTTTCAAAGTTTCAATTTTTCACTGTAAATATTTTTAGATACTTGAAATAAACGGGAGATAACTGATTCCAGGTCGGCCATCTTGTTTATCTTCGATAATACTGTACACTTTTACCGAAAATAAGCTCGATCGCGTCTTATACTGAACGATGTTTCGTAAATTTTGGAATTTATACTAATTTCGACATGACACGCAAGTACGCAATAATGTTTTTCCTTGAAATGTCTTTGTTCGAAAATACACGATTGGGTGAGACGACACACTATAGTAAAGTTGCACCGTTAAAAGCAAGTCGAGGATGAAGATCAACGAGATTGTTAGTTTGTCAGTTGAATGATGATGAATATTATGAGAGGGTTTTAAATTATTATTCTGAGATTTTATGACAATTATTTATTGCCATTCGATTTGAAGACTTCTACCACCGATTGCTATGACAAATAACCGAGACCCCATCGTGGAAACTACTTGGCTTAACATTAACAGGCAACATTAATTGCAACAAATACATTAAGGACATTGCCAAGGCTACTTCAAAGAAGATGGGCTCCCTCTATCGTGTTAGAAAATTACTCATGCTAGAGAATATCCTATATCTTTATAAAGCCACAATTCGCCCATGCATGGAGTATTGTTGCCACATCCGGAATTGCGTATCTATCACTAGTCTCTCACACTTAGGATCCAAAAAGAGTCTCAAATGTATTAGGTCCCGCACTATCGGCCATGCTCCAACCTCTGTCCCATCGCCACAATGTTGTATCCCCGTTCTTTTGTTACAAATATTTAATGCAATGTACCCTGATAAACCCATAGCACTTCGGTGTATATACTCCCGACCAACCTAACAAGTAGAAAAATTCCACCCCTTCACTGTTGCGGTCAGTAGATGTTGGAAAGCTGTCTACTCTAATAGTTTCTTTTCTCGGACTGCTAGGATTTGGAATTCCCTCTCTGTTTCCTGCTTTCCTGACTGTACTAACCTGCATGAATTTTAATGAGATGTGAACAAACATTTCACAGCCCAACTCCCCACAGTCCCCTGTAAGGCACGATTCTAAATAGCAATATATCTTGTTTGAGGTGATCAATAGTAAAAGAAAATATAACAATGCTATAGCTCCCATGGAAGAAAATTGTGGTGACGTGTTTTCTATATGGCTATAGAGAACTCACCAAGGTACGAACGTGTTGTTTAAGCTTATACATTTTTACAGATATTTCGTTTTGAATGTGTCTACCACTAGTTTCTCTTTTTTAGACCGAGTTTAAAAAAACAGTATCCAATCTAACAAGTTCTGCACTGCCAACTAAGCTCCAACCCCTGTCCCATCCCCGCAATGTGACATCCATGCGCCTGTTTTACAAATATCAGATTGGCAAGAAAGTTCTTGCGGTTTTTAACTTTTAAATTCAGGTGAACATATCTCGGCTCAAACAAAAATTTGTTGATCAAAATAAGCCCCAATCAGAATCAACACACGCAAAACAAATGTATTTATGCAAGTAACGTAAAAATATTGCGTTCTGGTGATCGTGAAGTCGCTGAAGGCGTTTTAGAAGCATTTCTCACGCAGAAAGTTGTTGAGATGCGCGAAAGGGCGGTAGTCGGTAGGGGAGAAGTGTTAAGAGTACGGCGGATTAGGCAGAGATTCGTAGCCCAATTCGTTATTTTTGCAGGGTCGGTTTAACAGTGTGCAGTCGAGCATTGTCGTGGAAGAGAATTGGGCCTTTTCTGTTGACTAATGCTGGGTGTTGTTGTCGAAGTTTCTGATGGATTTTATCCATTTGAATTTTAAAAAATGTAATGGATGAGATGTGTCACAGACCACCATACAATCAGCATGACCTTCTCTTGGTGCAACTCTGTTGTGAAGCCCCGTAGACATCTAACCACTGGGCTGAGTATCGCCGTTTGTTGTAAAGAACACACCTTTCATCGCGAGTCACAACCCGGTCAAGAAATGGATCGATCTTGTTGCGTAAAAGAAGGGAAGATGACACTTCATAACGGCGTTTCTTTTGATTGTCGTTCAGTTCGTGAAGCATCCGTTTATTAAGTTTTTTGTCTTTCCAATCTCTCGTAAATAGTTGTAAATCGTCGTATACATTACGTCTAATTCAGAAACATATTCTCATACAGTTGTATACGTTACATCTAATTCAGAAGTAAGTCTGCGAACAGTTGTGCGTGGATTGGCTTCGACTAAGGCTCTTAATTGATCTTTGTCAGCATCCGATTGTCGACCACTACGTTTACCAACTTTAAGACTCTTGTTGTCGCCACGAAATTTCTTCATCGCAAGTTGTTCTTGTTGCATAAAAGAAAGAAAGATAACACTTCATAACGTCGTTTCTTTTGGTTTTCGTTCAATTCAGAGGCACTCATTTATCAAGTTTTTTGTCTTTTCAAGCTCTCTCGAGTGGCTGAAGATCGTTGTATACGTGATCTAATTCAGAAGCAAGTTCTTGAACAGTTGTGCGTGGATTGGCTCCGACTAAGGCTCTTAATTGATCGTTGTCAACATCCGATGGCCGACCACTATGCTCATCATCTTTAAAACTCTCGTATCCATCACAAAATTTCTTCAACCACCATTGTGCTGTGCGTTCAATAGTGGTTTCTGAGCTAAACGCTTCGTTGATATCGCGAGCTGTTTCTGCAGCCTAACTTGAATCGAAACAAGAAAATTATATGAATTTGCTTTTTTCCATCTTATATTCCACGTTCTGCAAAGAATGATTAATTGTTTTAATACGATTGTAATTTAAACGATTAGATAGAGCGAGAAACGCCCTTAAAAATAAAGTAAATATATTATAGCGAAACTTATTTCAAAATATATCGTTTGGAATCAAATTTTCCCCCTTGTAAATGGCAATCGCTTGTGCGTTTATTTTTTGCCAATTAAATGAATGAATGAAAATGAATGAGCAAATGAATGCGAGCAGCAGTCCACCATAAGTTTTTTTTTGTTTTTTTTACAAGGGACTTACAAATTATCAAGGCCCAAAGACCACTCTATGCTGAACGAGTGTCAGATGGCTGGTGAAAAAACTCCGTTATGATTGGGTAGAATTTAATTATTAAAGAAAACTTCTTAACAAGAATTTGTTTAAATTAGACTTGAAAACATGTTGTTGTTAGTTGATTTACACAGACAGACAGTTCTATGAAAAATACCCCTGTAGCTTATGTCCCTGATAGTAGCCCTCTACATCAAAGTCTTTTGTTTGAGGTGAAAATGTAATTTAAAAAAGAAATTTTAAAAAAACTTGGATGAAAAAATTTTTATTTAGTTTGAAATGTAGAGAGACAGGGAGAGAAAATAGATAGATAAAGAGAGAGAAAGAGAGAGCGCGAGATAGCGAGAGAGAGAGAGTGTGATATTGACATATCGAGATTCTAGTCACGATATCTGTATTTTCCAGTAAAGCGAAAGTAAAAATGAGTTTCTCAATTAAAAAATAAATTTAATTAATTAATTAATTAGCTAGAATCCTAAGCCCGTTATAAACGGGCAAAAATTATAGCCAGTTGATTTTGAATGAGGTCTTTATGCCACATTGATGGTTTAATATGGTTAAACTTGTGCTCAGTTTTTGCATTAAATACTAACCACTATTAATCCCTTACTGAATATTGAAGGATACCATAATACTTAGTTCGCTGCACCTGATCGTAGTAAAGGTTCAGACAAAATTTCAGCCAGATATGCTCCGTAGAAAAAGAAAAAGTGGAATAGACAAATAGAAATATAATATGGATATCTATTAATTTTAAACCCTATTTTACTACAATACATGTGTGTGTAGGTGTAAGTTGGGTGTGTGTACATGTAAGTTGTGTGTGTATGTGTAATGTGTGCGTGTGTGTACGCGTGCTATTATTGTGCAATGCATGGGTTGAATGCTTGTGTGTGCTGTTGTAAACCATATTAGTGTTGTCTGTGTGCTTTATTTGTTTTGCAGCTTTGCGTCAATCTCATAAAAAGGTAAGTCGAATAAACCGCGAACAATTCCATTCGAAGCAATATAAGATGCCAATTCAATAATCATTAATGGATTTGAAAATAAACATGAAAAGAAAGATCTACTTTTAAAAATAAATTTTGTTGAAGGCGAACTATTGAGAAATTCCATTTTGCATTTTTACTGGGTTAAGGAGATTCCTAGTAGTTTCATAGGGAACTTTATATCCATTTGGGGTTTGTAGGGAATTTTATATTCGTTAAGGTATATAGGAAACTTTATATTCGTTAGGGTTTCATAGGGAACTTTATATTCGTAAGGGTTTCATAGGGAATTTATAATCGTTAGGGTTTCACGGGAAATATTCGTTAGAGTTTTATAGGGAACTTTATATTCGTTAGGGTTTCATAGGGAATTTATATTCGTCAGGGTTTCGTAGGGAATTTATATTCGTTAGGGTTTCATGGGAAATATTCGTTAGAGTTTTATAGGCAAATTTATATTCGTAAGGGTTCATAGGAAATTTATATTCGTTAGGGTTTCATATGGAATTTATATTTTTTAGAGTTTTATAGGGAACTTTATATTCGTTAGGGTTTCATAGGGAATTTATATTCGTCAGGGTTTCGTAGGGAATTTATATTCGTTAGGGTTTCATGGGAAATATTCGTTAGAGTTTTATAGGCAAATTTATATTCGTCAGGGTTCATAGGCAATTTATATTCGTTAGGGTTTCATGGGAAATATTCGTTAGAGTTTTATAGGCAAATTTATATTCGTCAGGGTTCATAGGCAATTTATATTCGTTAGGGTTTCATGGGAAATATTCGTTAGATTTTTATAGGCAAATTTATATTCGTCAGGGTTCATAGGCAATTTATATTCGTTAGGGTTTCATATGGAATTTATATTTGTTAGAGTTTTATATGGAACTTTATATTCGTTAGAGTTTTATAGGAAACTTTATATTCGTTAGGGTTTCATGAGGAACTTTATATTAGTTAGTGTTTATAGGGAACTTTATATTCGTTAGTGTCTCATAGGGAACTTTATAATCGTCATGATTTCATAGGAAACATTATATTCGTTAGAGTTTCATGAGGGATTTTTTAATTCGTTAGGGCTTTATAGTGAACTTTATATTCGTCAAGGTTTTGTAGGAAACATTATATTCGTTAGAATTTCATAGGGAACTTTATATTCGTTACGGTTTCATAGGAAACTTTATATTCGATGGGGTATCATACAAAAATGCCCTTCTCCGTTTCCACACTACTATAAACGCTTATCAGAAAGAGACCGTTACGTTCACAAGAATACAGCATTCATCCAGTGTTACTTTTGTTAGAGATTTTTCTTAGTTCTATGTTTCTCGTAATGTAGAAAATATTGTCTTTTTAAAAGCCACATTTTTTTCTGAAATTTTTGATTCGATTTCTTCATACTTCATATTTCATTTTCCGCACGCACGTTTCTGTTGTATTCCACTAAGATAATAATTCTCTTTATAGTGCCACTCTGTGTTTGAATCAGGAAAAGGAGATTTCGCATTGTTTTATAGGGAACTTTACACTTTGAAATAGTTTCTAGGAAAAGATCAGAGAAATTGGAGTTGGAACTCTGCAAGAGTAGATCGGACTAAGAAGAAAATCGCGAAAGCTGATGCGACCAGAAAGCTAACGATAGACAACGTTTGGGGGTTGTTTTTTTACACACACACAGCAAGGGATAAAGTGCTTGTCTTGTGTTTTATCGTAGCTTCATCTCGAAGATGATCGTTTGGTCACAATCTGATAAAATGCTACTATTTAGAGTTGTATTCATCAAATTTATGGTGCAACTAAATTCAGAAAACAAAAAAAATCGATTAAAAACACATAATAGTATCTACTGGCTTTTTGTATAAATTTTAACTAAAAGCAATGGTATCTACTTCAATGGCATGTCAGAAGTTCTTAAATATTAGTGCATTATTTATAAAAAAAGACGAGTTTTCGATCTTTATCGTAAAAAACACTTGCCATATTTCTTAGCGTCGACTTAAGGGAAGTAACTCAGTTATGCTAAAAACAATGATTGTTAACAATTTATTTTCGCCAATTTTCACCAAAAAGTATTTTCTTTAATAATTTTTTTGTACATTATCGTTTTTCGTAATTTTTGTATATATTCATTACTGCAATTAAGTAGAGACCATTGTTTTGTCTTGAAATTCACCATTAAAAATTTCGAATTTCGCTATTATAGTGTAGTTTCACGAAATTGATTGGGGAAAAAAACACAATTTAGATTTTATGAAACAAATTACATCTTTTACGATTTATCTAAATAAAACTGATTGCTACAGCTTCACCTAGAAAATTAATTTAAAACAAGTTCAGGTTTCCATCGAGTAAACCCCGACCACTCACCCTCGGCGGGTTGAATCAACTTTTTCTGAAGGAGGAAGTTCAATGGAAGTATAAAATTTACAAGCGATCCCCAGTCAGAGGAGATGACGTCATTAGGTTTTTGCAGCTTTTGCGGGAAGATATCGACGTCGTCCTACATACAGCGCCTGGTATTCTCAAATGGTCACCGAATTTAGTACTAACCAGACTCAACTTGCTTAATTATGGTGAGCTAATGAGAACCGGTTTGTCAACGTGATTATGCCGTCTGTGCATCGAGTAAAGACCAGTTTAGAGGGGTTTATTTGAATTGTTTATTATTTATCGAATAAAAAGTCTGCAGTAAATTTTCGTCTAAAGAAAATCACTGATCGAATTTTTGGCAGCAAATCCACCGTTTGTGTAATTCGTTTTTCAAATTTAGTAACTATGTAGATTTATGAATTCATTTCGGTGTTTTCTTCCAAATCAAGGCGCGTTTTCAATAAAGGGTCGGGATTTTGTTTCCACGCTTAAAGATTGTAAAAAGGAAGTTACGAAATAGAAAGACTAGGTTATTTTTATTGAGATAACAAATATGGCGCTTCTAAATAACATGGAATACTTATAGATATATAATTACATCACGCTTAAAAATATTAGTATACATCGAAAATTACAGAAAATTTTCGAGTAAACTTTTGGTAATAAATAAAATTCCTTTCTTTTTCATGTTTCTGATTATACGTTGGATCGACGCTATATTTGGAACTATTTGGCGTCTTTCATTCAGAGGGTTACTCCATGGGATTAATGGACTATCTCATGACGTCACTTCCTCTGGTGACGTCACTTCCGGTATCGAGACGTGAGACCTGGGTTCCTTTCGTTTTATTACCATTTAACACCATAACCGTTACACAAAAGGGCATATACGTCAGTCCGTGCATTCAAAGTTTTTCTAGAATTTATCTTCGCCATTGTTAAAATGACTTTGGAATTCCATCCCTGTTTCCACCTTCCTTGACTGTACTAACATGAAGAAGCTTAAATGTAATGTGAACAAACATCTGGCTGCTCAACTCCTTACTGTCGTATGTTAGACACGATCCCAAAATAGTAACCTCTTACGTATCAAATGGCAATATCTTTTGTCTGGGGATGCAAAACAATCAATAAAACAAGTAAATAATAATAAACGTATTATCATTTGTTTTAAAGCTTTTAAAGTCGATATCAAATCCTATGATCTGACATGTGCAAATAGAAATATCGTCTCTTCCAAAATGAAACATCAATTGAACTAAAATTTGAAATCGATTGGAAAGATTTTGTTGTTGGTTTTTGAAAATATAATTTTTTAATGAAAACATGTCTATTAATTTGTAGGAATAAAGCAATTGGTAACAAAATTAACCAACTACCTATATATATATATATATATATATATATATATATATATATATATATATATATGTATGTATATATATGTATATATATATAGTGTATATATATATACACTATATATATATTTATATATATATGTATATATATATACATACACACCATATATATATATATACATACACTAAATATATATATACACACTATATATATATATGTATGCATATATATATATATATATATATATATATATATATATATATATATATATATATATATATATATATATATATATATATATAAACGTTTATTCAATAACTGTTGCTTTTACAGCAGGATTGCTTCCAACAAAGCCTTCATCAGATGATAACTCTGGGTTCAGATATGGTTTCGAGGCTGAAGTATCATTACCACTAGTCGAGAGCGCCCCAGACTTTGTTGGATTGTTGTCAATCTGTGGGATTACCATATCCACGATGGCGCAGATAGAGCCTCGTCTTATATTTTCTTTATCCATTTTTCTTTTTTTGACGGGGAAAGACCAAAATTATCAAAGAATGTGGGGGGGGGTAGTTCACAATAAAACCTGTGCATCTGACTTCCATAGGAAATACAATGGTTTTCCAACTATTTCTAAAACATTCTTTTCGCAGATCTTAATATCTTTCCAACTTACGCTGATGTGCCCAGTCAAAATGTTCCTCAAATGGAACCGCTAATTAAACGAAAAAACATTTTTATAATTAACAGATAAAATGACGATATTCGGATGCTGGACCGTTAACATTATTTCATTGTGAAATACGAGCCGGGGTTCTAAGTCAAATGTAACTCGCCAGTCTGTCATCAAACAATGAGGATCTCTGCCTATTTTTACATAACGATTTTGAATTATTTCCTTCTTTAACGAAATGAATCACTCTACTGGTGATATTTTGAGCTTTATTCGCAGTCACACAACATATTTTTGCAGCTTCGCAACAATCTCCAATACTTTATTGTGTCGCTAGGTGTAGCTTCTTAGGGAATGTTTGCATCCAGTGAGAACATGTTTCAGATTGGCAGTTTTACCACCTGCTTTTTGTCGATTGGATGTAGTTAACTCCGAGGCATGAAAATTAACTGTTGTAGGTAAGACATCATAGGCTGCTTTTAGAAGAAAGCTTAATTTTTTAGGCTCCATGTATTTGAGGTTGCGCCACGTAATTTCCCTGGTTTTTACGCTCTCCTATTTAGTCCATGCGCCTTGTTTATTTGACATACAATGCGCTTAGCTTTTTTTTTTTTTACACAGTGATCACCACTTATCAAGGCCCAGAAGCCACTCAGGGACAAGGGTTATTGCAAGTACATTACGTTAGTGTGGAGATTTGATGACGTGTTTATTTAAGGGGGCGGTTCATTAGGAATTTGTTAACGTTGGACTTGAAGACATCCAAGTTGTAGTCCGGTGGGAAGCAAGCAGACGGAACAGAGTTCCACAGGCGTGCAGTTCTAAGAAAGAAGCTTTGTTCATGGAATCCACGTTTTGATTTAGGCACAGATAAAGAGTGGGGGAAATTTTTCACAGTGGATTCAGCTAGACGGGTGTTTTTCGTGAAAGATTGGCGAGGGGGGGACCAGAGATTGGAGTTCAGACGATCACCTGCCATGGAAATAACGATAAAACAAGGATAGGCTCGCAACGTCTCTTCTGTGGGAGAGAGGTTGCAGAGTAGAGAAAAGGGCATCCCCCACTAAGCCACGAAGTCTATTTTGTACTCTGTCAAGGCAGGCTAGGCTGTTTTTAGCAACTCCTGCCCAGCTATCGCAACAGTATTCCATCCTTGGATGTACTTGGCTTTTATATAGATAGAGAATTGCATCAGTAGTGAGATATCTTCTGGAGCGGTAGAAGGATCCCACCATCTTTCCAGCGACCTTGGCAACAGACTTGATGTATGTGTTCCATTTCAGATCAGGAGTAAAGGTCAAACCCAGAAGCTTGTCAAAACACGGGACCTCACCCAGACGAGAGCCATCCATCACAATTGATGCCAGATGGGGATCAGAGCGTTAATGATGCAAGGATAGGAGTTTGGTTTTGGATGCATTAAAGGTAACCAGCCACGTCTTCCCCCACTGAACCGCGCTCGAGATCAGAGGAGAGAGCTTCTTCAAGATTCTTCCGAAACCACTTTCCTCCGCTTTACAGGGGTTCTTTTTGGGCAACCATTCTATAGTTTGTTTTGGTTTCCATTTTCGACCAGATATTTACTGAGGGTTGGGCATTCTTCACTACTGCAGCATCTGGAAAAGTCACGCTTTATTCAATTTATATTCCTCATATATATATATATGTTGTTTGTTTGTTTGCGATACTTTTTTTTTAATAACTTCAATTATTAATACGAAATTGCATTTTTACCTTAATGCGAGTTGGGAATAATTTTTCCCTTTGACTAATTTGGTACCTCCAAATGGAGAGCGGCATATGTATTGATTTTAAAATAATGGTTGTATAGTTTGGTTTCCTAGATTTAAATCCACTGAAACCGCTATATTTATTAATTTAGTGGAATCTCAATTAAGAGAGACCTACCTCATCAGACCGAAAAAATGAGCGACGCTGAAGCCAAAATCAAGGTTCATACATTTTGTATATTAAAAAGATACCTGAGTGTGACTTAAAACCTGGAGAAAGGGGGTGTTCCGTTCTGAGGACAGGTAGGTGGGGTTAGAGGGTAAAAATGTTGCAAAAAATGAATAGGAGATATATATATATATATATATATATATATATATATATATATATATATATAAGAGAAAAATTCGTAATTACACTTTCTTTCAAAAAATGTCGATTTCTGAAATCTATTTTGGTTTACGAGTATCTACATTTAACTATTCTGAACTATTATCGTTAAAATTCTTGTAGAATCGTGAAATCTAGGCAGTAGAGTATGCAATTATAATGCGCGTTATATAAATTATGTTGTTTTATTTGGATTTAAGATGTATTTGATCCTGTACCTTTGGTTTCCAGTTAGACTTTTTTTCATTGTCTTTTCTTTCAATTTCTCCTTTTCACGGTTGCAATATCTTTCATTCCTTTATACATTTTTACTATCATTTCTTTTGTATCCTTCCATTTTTTATTATCTCTTTTCCAGATTCTTTTTTACTTACATGTATACCAAAAATAAAAGCCCAGAAGCCACTCGAGGATGAGGGTTAATGTGTGTATTGTAGACATAGGGACAATAGTGTACTAATCGTTTGTGGTAAAGATTTGGTATTATCAGGTTATTTATGAAGACAATTCAATAAGAAGTTGTTTACATTGGACTTGAAGACAATATTATAGTCAGCTGGAAAGCAGACGAGCCGAACAGAGTTCCACAAACGGGAAGTTCTATGATTCTTCTAGCAAGTTTTCCGTTCCATTTTCCTTTCATCTGCGTTTGTTTCCTTATTATCGTCTGCTCCTTTTAATTATTGGCTTCCATGTTTTTTTGTCTTTCTTTGCATATTTTTCATTTTATTCATTATATGATTTTCCGTTATTTTTTTCCCTCCATTTCTTCATTTTCTGTGAGATTTTTCCGTTTATTGTTTTCTGTTATCTACCTTTTCCTTTCTTGTATTCTTGCCTTTATCTTCTTATTCCGGTTTGTTCATTTTGGCATTTCTAGCATTATTTACTTGTTCAAATCTTATAAAAATATTTCTCCTACCAAAACATTAGTTACAATCCAGGAATATATACAAATACACAGAGAATATATATATATATATATATATATATATATATATATATATATATATATATATATATATATATATATATATAGTAAGTTATAAAAGCCTGAAGAATCCTAGAGTGGATGAAACGCGGAATATTCAGTGTAGCTTAATCGCCATATACATTTTATAACTTACTAACATGTATATATATACATGTATATATACATGTATCTATCTATATATATATATATATATATATATATATATATATATATATATGTACGTATATAAATATAAGTTATGAAAGAATATGTAACAATTAAGTAACACACAATTTTCAACGTTTCATACTCGTAAAGACTAGTCAGGTTAATCTAGCTCTGTACATGCATTGACTACTGTTTTAAAGCAATACATGAAATTTTATATCTCCTTAGAAGATTTTATGTGGATTGATAGAATTATAATATAAACACACATATACACTCATATATATATATATATATATATATATATATATATATATATATATATATATATATATATATGTGTGTGTGTGTGTGTGTGTGTGTGTGTGTGTGTGTGTGTGTGTGTAAAGAAATATCTATCGGTCTTTCTATCTATCTATCTATCTATATATATATATATATATTTAAATGTACAGAAGGTCAGAAAAACATTGGTACCGTCGGTTTCAATATTTTTCTGACATTCTGTACAATTAAATAAATAAATATTAAGCTCTTATATCGAAAAAGTTTTCTTTCTTTGTAATTGAGCACTTTGTTGGAATTCTTTCCCAAAAAACAGTAAACATATATATATATATATATATATATATATATATATATATATATATATATATATATATATATATATATATATATGTGTGTGTGTGTGTGTGTGTGTGATATATATATCCATATCTTATTGCGGTTCAAGCCTCTTTCTGCAGTCCCGGTCCATTTTGACATTTTGAATATACTCTTGTTTATTTTTTGAAAAGGGAAAGTACGCTCTCCCGAAATTAATCAAAATTCCATACAACTAACGGACTTCATATGCACCGTACATACTAATAACTTGGTTTAAAGATGATTATTTGATAAAGTAGTGGAGTGCTAAATGAATAAATAGTTAGAAATTTCTCTACTCGAATATATGTCTATTTGTTCGTTTATCTTTTCTTTTCTCTTATGGGTCCGGTCTTTTCCGCATTGCTCTCAGCCTTTTTAAACTTGCACACATTTCTTTACCGGCAATGCTTAAAGTAAACTACCATATATATATATATATATATATATATATATATATATATATATATATATATATATATATATATATATATATATACACATACTTTTTAGAAACACGGTGATAATGAAATTCAATGACGTTTAGAAGATCGAACACGCACGGTATGTTTATTTTTCTAATTATACATTAATGTATTTAAAGTATGATAAAAAAAAGAACATGTATGGCTTAAAAAAAATTCTGATGATCGTTATAAGCCGAAAATTAAAAACTTTAAATAAATGATTGTTTATTTTAAAAAATTAAAATACCGCACCTGTCCGATCTTCTCTCTTGTTTTCTCATATATATATATATATATATATATATATATATATATATATATATATATATATGTGTGTGTGTGTGTGTGTGTGTGTGTGTGTATATATATATATATATATATATATATATATATATATATATATATAATATCTTCTGGCCAACATCTTTTGTCATTTATTTGTTTATAAATAAAAGTATATATATATATGTATATATATTATATATATATAATTATATATGTGAATCTCTCTCTCTCTCTCTCTCTATATATATATATATATATATATATATATATATATATATATATGTAACTACTTAATTTACTCACATAAAATTACTATACGAAAGTATAGATTTATGCGTAAACTTTAAGTATTTACTTCAAAAGTGCTCAATACGTAGGTAGAGCTAGTCAGTAATTTATAAAATATATATGGCGATTAAGCTACACTGAATATTCCGCGTTTCATCCACTCTAGGATTCTTCAGGCTTATGCGCATAAGCCTGAGGAGTCCTAGAGTGGATGAAACGCGGAATATTCAGTGTAGCTTAATCGCCATATATATTTTATAAATTACTATATATATATATATATATATATATATATATATATATATATATATATATATATATATATATATATATATATATATATATAAAGGGAGAGAGGGAGAGTGAGAGAGATTTTACAAGAAAGTTCTTGCGGTTTTTAACTTTTAAATTCAGATTAACATATCTCGGTTCAAACAAAAATTTATTGATTGGATTAAGCACCATCAGAATCCACGCACTTTTGCCAACGCAAAACAAGTGTATTCATGGCAGTTATGGAAAATCTTCCGTTCTGATGGCGATGAAGTTGCTAAAGGCGTTTTTGATATAGCTGAAAGCATTTCTCACACAGCAAGTTGTCGAGATGCTTGAAAAAGTGGGGTTCAGTAGGTGAGAGGTGCTGAGTATCGTAGCGCAATTCGTTATTTCTGCAGGGTCGGGTAAGCAACGTGCAGTCGCGCATTGCCGGTTAGGAAAATGTGCCCTTTTCTGTTTACTAATGCTGGGTGTTATTGTCGAAGTCTCTGATACATTTCATCAATTTGTTGACGATACTTCTTTGCCGTAATTGTTTCACCTTCATTCCAAAATCTGTAATGGATGAGACTTGTAACAGACCACCAAAGATTCAACATGGCCTGCACCTCTGACTATGGGAAATGTCGTAGAGTTTCGTCAGCATCTTATCACTGAGCTCAGGTAAATGTAGTTTATAAAATACATTTACCATGGATGGTAAATGTATTTTATAAACTAAATATACCATCCAAATGAATGCATTGACGATGATACGTACGACTTTTAGAAAGCGAGCCATTAAAGGATACATCTGCCTTACTTAAAAAATGCTAGGTTTATTTTTGGTGTCTTTAGAAAAGAAAACACCCAATATTTTTGCTGATGAGGACACTTTGTTTAAAAAAACTATATGATAAAATTTTCGTACAAGACTCATTATCCATCACAATAAAATGTGTGTGTGTGTGTTTATGTGTCTACGTGTACACACATATAGAGAGGGCTGTGTATATTGCAAACAATACATGCATATTTATATGTATATATATTAAAGCATATACTTATAGATATAGTTATTTTTACTTATATACGTATTTGCGTATGTTTATGTAGATACAGGCATGTATATATATATATCAATATATATAAATATATATATATATATATAAATATATAAGTGCGTAAGTTTGGCGTATAGCTTTCTTTTCAATCTCATATATATATATATATATATATATATATATATATATATATATATATATATATATATACGTGTATACAGTGTGAACCAAAATCAAGTGAATAGTAAAACCATTTAATTAGAGATTACGTACAAATTAATAAAATTTTCGTACAAGACTCATTGTCTATCACAATAAAAACACCAAGATTTTGTTTGTTATTCCTTACGAAACCGATTTTTAATTTTTAATTTTAATTATAAATTATCAATCATCTTACTTAATATTAAAATAGCATTGGATATATATATATATATATATATATGCCTATCGAGCTTATTATATATCTACATTAAAACGAGCACTGTTTTCTTTTCTTTCATTTTAATTGTATTAATGAATTTACTAATACATTAAAATATACTCTGCTCTTTAGACTCTTGTTCTAATCCCCTAATCTAAAACATCTTTTAATGATAGATTTTAAACTCTTCTGAATTAAGGCTACCAATACTAAAATCTAAAAGGTTATGGATACAAAAAGCTACATTCCAAAGATTTATTTGATAAAATTTACATTTTTATTAAATTAGAATTTTTGCACATGATCAAAATTATAAGACCAGAGACAAAAACTATATTAAATTGTACAAAAAGTGTATGAAAACATTCAACAATCAAACTTAATAATGAGTTCTACCTCCACTGCTTTTGATGACTTCAAAAAAACAAAAATTCTTTGGGGCATGCTAGAAATAAGGGTTTCCATTAAGGTGCGGGGGATCTTGCTCCAGTTTCTAAAGATGGCTTCACGAAGTTCATTTTTTTGTTGAATATTGTTTGCCATTTCAATAAACCTCTCTTGTCATCCATCCTCAAACATTTTCAATTGGGTTCAAGTCCGGTGAGCATGCAGGATGTCCAAAGAGATGGACTCCATTTTCTTGTAGAAATCTCAAGGTCTGTCTTGCAGTGTGGATTGCAGCATTATCCTGTTGAAATAATCATCCATCCCCACACAAACGATGACTCTCCATCATCAAAGATGTTTTTTTGTAGCATGCTAACATAACCAGTTGCTGTCTGACATCCCTGCACCATCTGGAGTTCCATCGTCCCTCTGTAAGAAAAGTCACCTCATACCATTACGGACCCTCCACCACTATGACGTGTGGAAAAAATTTCAAGGGGCATGTTTTTGTCATGCCAATATCGCTAGAAGCCATGAGGACCATCTAAATTGAATGTTTTCCCATCAGAAAACAGGACTTTCTTCCACTTCTCGACGTCCCATGTTTGGTATTCACAACCAAATCTTAAACGGTTCACTTTGTGACGTGGAAGCAATCGAGGAATTTGTTTATGCTTTTTATTTACCATGCCTTTTTGTTGTAAGTGTCGTCTGATGGTTATTGGACTGCAACCAGCATCTGTAACCGCCTTAATTTCACTAGGATAAAGTCTTCTGTCATTTATAACAACCCAATTGATTCTCCTACTCAATGCAGGAGAAATTTTGGGGGGTCTACCAAAGGATTTTGCTTTTCCAAAATACTCAGCGTTCTTTAGAAAGTTGCAACTAAATTTTTACTGCGATTTACCTTAGCTGCTATCGCTCGCTGTGACAAACCTTGCTTATGGAATCCTAGAATTCGAGAGCGCTCAACTTCGGTTCGTTTTCTTGCTTTACACAGTGATTGATAATCTCTAAATGGACTAAAAACATTAGAATTACCATGAATCTAACAATTTATACCCTTGGTCTTGTAATTTTGATCATGTGTAACAAGCCTAATTTAATGAAAATGCAATTTTTTCAATAAAATATTTGGAAAGTACCTTTTTGTTTCCATAACCTTTTAGATTGTAGTATTAGTAACCTTAATATTGTATTAGTAACCTTAATATAGTATTAGTAACCTTAATGATTGGTGCAAAAGTAACGTCGTTTTTATATGTATAGTTGAGCGTCCAAAAACGACATTATATATATATTTATATATATATATGTGTGTGTGTGTGTGTGTGTGTGTGTGTGTGTGTGTGTGTGTGTGTGTGTGTGTGTGTGTGTGTGCGTGTGTGTGTGTGTGTATGTGTGTGTATTGCGATGAAAGCCAGTATTGTCAGAAATTAAAAACTATTACAAAAATTAGGACCAAAATATGTATACATGAAATGTCTATTATTATTCAATGAAACACACACGCGCGCGCCTCCCCCATATATATATATATATATATATATATATATATATATATATATATATATATATATATATATATACAGAGGGAGAGAGAGAAAGATAAACATATATATATATATATATATATATATATATATATATAATTATGTATGTTATATATATACAGGGAAAAACAAGACATTTGCTTGTTGCGTGTGGTCTGGGTCAATGACACGTTCTTGCCTCTCAATTTTTTCGTTTCTTTTCCTTAAACCTTCGAAGTTTGTTTCTGAATTTTTTGTGTTTTTCTTACTTCAAACAAACACAAGAATAAAAAAATAAAATGGCCATTTATCAAATCCGAAAGAGAAAGGCAAGTTTTAAACACAAGGAATCGTCTCGAGCGGACAGACAAATGGCTTGTAAACCCCCGGTTTACATAATGCTTCTTTAAATGATGCAATGCGTGGGAGGCGAAGCAATGCATATATATATATATATATATATATATATATATATATATATATATATATATATATATATATATATATATATATATATATATAGTGAAGAATAACGTTGAATGATTCACAAAAACCCGTAGTGTTTTTACAGCATTAAATAAAATTCACACTCCCTTCCACAGTCCATGGAGTACAAATAAACTTCAATTTTTGCTCAACTTGTAAAAATTGTTTCAATCATGAAGTTATGTTTTGTTATGTATTCGTGCTGGTTTCGATTCTAGCTGATGGCAGTCAAATCATTTTTTTTTTAATCTTGACTAAATATAATAATATGCACGAAATCTGCGTAAATTTAAATATAAGATTTTAGCGTATTTTACGACCGGGCAACATCCGGTGCCCCGCCTATTATTATTTTAAAGATGATAACATGCTGAATGAAGTTAAAGTCAGTTTTATAGACATCACCCCAAACAAGATATGAAGCCACTTTCTGTAAGGATCTAACAAATGCTCCTTCCAGGTCAAAAACTTGCGAAGTGTTTTTGACTCAGAAACCAGCGCTTCTTCCCCTTTTGTCAGAAACATGACCCGTGGAATGCGAGGACTAAAGGACAAAAGAAGGAAAGCAAGAGTTACGACGCCACCGAAAGTAAAATCAATATTCACTTTCTACTCTCTGTTTTTAGTATTACATAATCATAGCAAAAACAAAATACTTGTTTACACTTTTCGAATAGTCTATCAGCTTATTACCAATATGGCGGCATGATCGATTCCAAAAGTAAAATGGAAACGAAATTTCATTAATGGAAAGAGAATTGAGTTTTAAGCATTAAAGTAGTTATAAATATACTTGTTCCACAAAATAACTCTTATAAATGTGTTATTTTAACATCTCTACTAATATATAAAGATCGCTTTGTGTGTGTATGTGTGTGTGTGTGTGAGATAGAGACAGACAGAGAGAGAGAGAGAGAGAGAGAGAGAGAGAATTCCTTCTTCAGAGGTTTCGAAAATTTAGCACAAAGGTAATTTATATTACTCTTGCGCAATTGTTCTTGACATATCAAAGGCCTTCGATAGGCTCATAAGAGTAGTGGTTGATGATCAAAAATCAGAGGCCCACAGTATTAATGCTGGAGTCCCTCAGCGGTCCATCCTGGGCCCAACTCTCTTCCTGATCTACATCAATGATCTCCCAAAAACACATACTTAAATCATTCGTTGACATCTATGCTGATGACACGACAATCTATCGCAACACATCAAAGGCTGTAAATGACAAAATTCTCTCTGATTCTCTCTCCTCTGATCTTGAGCGCGTGGTACAATGGGGAGAGGTGTCTGGTTACTTTTAATGCATCTAAAACCAAGCTTATATCTTTACATCATCAACGCTCTGATCCCCACCTGGTATCAATTAAAATGGATGACTCTCGTCTTGGGGAGGCTCCATGTTTTAACAAGCTTCTGGGATTGGCTTTTACACCCGATCAGAAATGGAACGCGTGCATCAAATCTGTTGCCAAGGTCGCTGGAAAGATGGTGGGATCCTTCTACCGCTCCAGAAGATATCTCACTGCTGATGCAATTCTCTATCTATATAAAGGCTAAATACGCCCAAGGATGGAATACTGCTGCCATATCTGGGCAGGAGCTGCTAAAAACAGCCTAGCCTGCTTTGATATAGTACAAAATAGACTTCGTAGCCTAGTAGGGGATGCTTTTTTCTCTTCCCTGAAACCTCTTTCCCACAGAAGAGACGTTGCGAGGCTGTCTTTGTTTTATCGTTATTTTTATGACAAGTGCTCGTCTGAGCTCCAATCTCTGGTCCCCCCTCGCCAATCTTTCACGAAAAACACCCGTCTAACTGAAACCACCGTCAATAATTTTCTCCACTCTTTATCTGTGGCTAAATAAAAATGTAGATTCCATGAACAAAGCTTCTTTCTCAGAAGTGCACGCTTGTGGAACTTTCTTCCGTTTTCCTGTTTGCCACCTGACTACAACTTGGATGTCTTCAAGTCCAACATAAACAAGTTCCTGATGAACCGCCCTCTTAAGTAAGACACGCTATCAGATCTCCATTACTAGCGATTACTACGATATTTTCCCATTGGTTACTGTACACGCAATAATCCTTATCCCCAAGTGGCTTCCGGGCCTTGATAAGTGGTGTCTTCCTTGTAAAAAAAAAAAGCTTCTTTTTATGGGGGTCGTCTATTTCTCTGTCTTTATTTGTAGCAGCAGTTTCAAACGTTGTTCCGTAGAATAAAAATATCTATGATAAAGCATATTTATTTATGTGAATCAGTTCCACTTTCGAAAGTCGTAGAAAGTTTATGGTTTTAAGTTTAAGACCCCGCCTTATTACGTTCCTTTAGTCAATCTGAAAACTTTGTTAATCTTATGCCTGCTTTACTTTATCTATTACGATGGTTCGCATTTTATTTCTGTAAAAATGTTTCTATAAATAGATATATTTTAAAGAAAGTAATAAATAAACTTATGTTTTTCATCGGTCTACGGACAATCTTATTTATTATATTTAAAAACAATAGTTTATTTTTGCCCTACGTTTTCAGAATTGTAAAAAAGAATCAATTTATCTTTTCACACTTAAAAATGACATTTTTCGTATCAAAATTTTCAGTTTTAGAATAAAAATAATTAAAAGAATCTTAGTGCAAGAAAAATAATCAAAATAATGACCTCCAGCGATTACAACATCAATTTAAAGCTCGATGTTCATAACTTTAAAAAGTAAATACAAAAGTGAGTTCGGAACTAAAATACAATTTAAGACGATTTATCAACAAATTGTCGGAAAATAAAGCGAAATGTTGAAATTTAAAATGAAACTTATTTTAAAAACTTTTTGATAAAGTAGTTATTTTTTTCTTAATAAAATTAAAAACAAGATGTTTTGGAGAAAGAAGAGAAAACAAGAACAGTTCGGCAAAAACATTCCCAAGTTTGACAAGATACACCTGAAGAAGGTTGGAGGTTACATTGACCGAAACATTGTGAAAATCACACTCAAGATGAGAACAATAGTCCGATAAATCCATATAATACGAATAGCCAATCCTCATCTAAAAAATTCAGAAACGTCAAAATAAAAAGGGTTTTTTTTCTGATTGAGTAAAGAGACGTAATTCGACGGATCTTCAAATTAACTAACACCGTTTACTTTCTACGACTTTAAAAAGCGGAAGTTATTTGGATAAGCAAATATGCTTCATTGCCAAAATATCTACTATCGCTTTGGTTATAATAATATTTAGTGTGTATGTTTTACGCAGTATCATTAATACATAGCATTAATTAACACCACTTGTATCCCGTAAGGAATAGGCGCAGAGGCCTTTTAAATACGTTTGCTCCGTTGCACACACGAAACCCAAGAGACTTAACTGCTTTTTATTCTTTTTGATGTGTACTTCCTTTTATTTATTACTATCTTAGAATGCTGCTTTTCTAAGGGACGTTGCTCCTATTATTCGACTACTGTACATATTAATTCAGTGTTTACCAACCAGGATACAAAGTAGAAAGAGAACTGGTGGAGATCAAGAGGCAGGAAAGAAAAAATCGTGCTAAACAACTCCGCCCCCTGCCAAGCATTGCTTGCCTTCTCTGCCCACGCAAATTCCATGCTCAGATTGGTCTGAGAAGCCATCTGCGATCCAGGGAAGAGTAAACTGAAATTCTCGGATACGAGAAATCGACCAACGACGACGACGACGATGACGACCACGACGACCAGTGTGAAGTGGTGCATGATTGTGCTGCGAAATTATTATTTATGTGACGCGAGATAATAGTTAGAGGTTATTTAATTTCATTTTGCTTAATAACATTTCATTTCTTAATCATGTTGATATCACTCAAGTCAAAATCCATGCATTTCTGGAATCAATACTTTCGTGCATACTAATGATTTAAGTTTTTTTTATGGTTTATATTAGTGATTGGACGATTACTCAAAATATCAGTAGTTTTTTTTTTTTTTAATATCGGGATTTGGCATCGAGGGTGAATAATTCAGGCCTGATTTCGATTGCAAAACGATTCCTAAATACACAAGTTGTAAAATAAAAATAAAGTCTATTTCAAGTTTATGTAACTTTATGCAGTAGCAATATAGCTTATCTTCCAAATGTTTTCTAACTGTTTTTAGTTGATGGAACTGTTCATCAGAGCCCGAGCGCCCGAATGACGGTTGTAGGCAAATGCCGAGCCGTATGCGAAGTGACGTCACGATAAGGAAAACGAGAAATATAAAAAAGAACGTGTGTACAGACCGATGAGCACGTTAGAGACGTGGCTGACGTCGCAGCCGAAAGGAGAAGTCGATCGTGGCGAGAGAATGAGGAATAAAAGTTTTTTTCTTAAACCTGAAACCGCCTTTGCGATTGAGTGTACAACGTGTTGGATACCGATTGTCTGCATATTAACGCGTGTGTAAACATGTGTAACGTTACATTGTGGAAAAAATTAAAGAGTGGCCATTTTTAGTTTAAAAATTCAGAATTTAACTGATTGCTTGATCGTATAAAACCCTCTAATAGATTATCTAGCGTATTGTAAATGTTTTATTGCAAAGTGTTTTGGGGGGTAGAAAATATTTATTTTTTTGCTATTGGTGTGCTGCGAAAATTTTAAAACATCAATAAAGTACCGTCATGTAAAATAGGTTGAGGACTACTGTGTTAACTGACCACGTACCTTCGATATAAAGTTTGTCAGTCATTGACGTATGCGATCCTTCTAGAAACGAAGATTTCTTTTTTACTGTTTCTTTTTCACCCCAAACAAGAGCCATGGTCACTTAGTTGTGAGAGACTACTATGTTGGATCAGATTTGCAGGGATTCTATTTAGGTAGTTGAGCAGCAAGATGTTTGTTTACATTACACTTGAATTTCTGCATGCCAATACAGTCAGAGAAGCAGGAGTCCGGGAGGAAATTCCAAAGTGCAGTTTTCCGAGAGAAAAGAAAAAGCTATTTAAGTAGAAGGTTTTACGGCATCTAGGGATCTCCAAAGTGTGAGGGTGGGATTTGGTTGCTTGTCTGGCTTGTCGGGAAGTAGTGCTTTCAGTTTGTTCGAGCATTTACCATTAAAGTACCTGTAAAACAGACACGGGGATGCCTCATTTCGGCGGTGGGACAGAGGTTGGAGTTTGGCTTACAGTGCGAGACCTATTCGGTTGACGATTCTTTTTTTTAACATTATCTAGGAGCGGGATACTAGTGGCAGATGTTTATTTTTAACACGGTGGTCACCACTTATCAAGGCCAGGAAGTCACTCAGGGATAAGGGTTATTGCAAGTACAGTAAGTTAGTGTGGAGATTTGATGAAGTGTTTACTTAAGGGGGGCGGTTCATTAGGAATTTGTTAGCGTTGGACTTGAAGACATCCAAGTTGTAGTCAGGTGGGAAGCAGGCAGACGGAACAGAGTGCCAGCCCAGCAACAATCAATAGTCCATGTATGGGCGAACAGTGGCCTTGTAGAGATACAGGATACTCTCAGGTGTGAGTAACCTTTTAGTACGGTAGAGAGAGCCCACCTTCTTCACAGCAGCCTTGGCAATTATCTCAGTGTATTTGTTCCAAATAATGTTATTTGTGAATTAGTGAAAGGACTTCCTTAAAGAAGTACTTTCAGGTAGTGTATCATTAACCGTGCAATCAGTGGTTGAGAAGTCCTCTTATTATTATTATTAAAGGAAATAAGTTTAGTTTTGCCAGCATTGAACATTACCATCCAGTTTCGATCCTATTCAGACAGAGTATAAGAGCAGATAAATTTGTCCTCAACCTTGTATCACATTAAACGATGAGTCACAAATGCCAATAATATCGATATCCTTTTCTTTTATTTCCGTTCGCCCCTAACAAGGCGTATCGCTTCTTGAACGTAAGCAGCTACTATTTGAGACTATACTTAGGGAAGATAAACAAGATGTTGGTTTACGTTACATTTAAACGTCTGCATATCAATCAGTACAGTCATGGAAGCATGTAGCGGGAAAGGTAATTCCAATGACTAGCTATTCGAGGGAAGAAACTATTAGAGTAGAAAGCTTACTGGCATTTAGGAACCTCAACAGTGAAAAGGTGTAGTTTTGTTGCTAAACCAGATTGTCGGCGATATGTACGCCGAAGGGGCACAAGCGCAACGAGTTCATCAGAGCACATTCCATTAAAAATATTTGTAAAACAAGCACAGGGATGCAACACTGTGGCGATGGGACAGGAGTTTTTTTGTTTTGTTTTTTTACATTTTCACCTCAAACAAGGCACATTGCCACTTTGGTGTAGGGGGCTACTATCAGGGGAAACATCTACTGGGGTACTATGTAGGGATTTGGGCAGCGAGATGTTGGTTCACGTTGCACTTGAACTTATGCATGTCAGTACAGTTGGGGAAGCAGTAACCTGGAATGGAATTCCAAAGTCTAGCAGTTCTGGGGAAGAAACTACTGGAGTAGAAAGATCTTTTACATCTAGGGATGTCTACAGTGTGGGGGTGGGATTTTGCAGCTTGTCGGGTCTGTCGAGGGTGTTTACGTCGTGGGGGCACAAGTACTTGCAGTTCGTCAGAGCATTCACCATTATAATACTTGTAGAACAGGCAGAGGGATGCAACGTTTCGACGATGGGACAGAGGCTGAAGCTTAGATGCCAGTTTAGGGCCTATCAGATTTGTGACTCTCTTTTGAACCCTGTCAAGGAGCGAGAGACTAGTAGCCGATGCACCAGCCCAAATATGTCAGCAATACTCCATACATGGGCGAATAGTGGCCTTGTAGAGGTACAGGATACTTTCGGGGTTTAGAAGTTGTTATTATTATTATTATTATTATTATTATTATTATTATTATTATTATTATTATTATTATTAGTTGACAAAATGGTATCTATTAGATAGAAAACTCTTTTTTGGATCCTATCTAAAGGGGGTAGAGATTAGCGGTATATGCACCAGCCCAGATGTGGCAACAATACTTCATATATGGACGAATGGTGGCTATGTAGATATGCAGGATACACTCAGGTGTGAGTAGTCTTCTAGCACGATAGAGGGAGCCCACCTTTTGTGCAGCAATGACCTCGATATATTTGTTCTAGTTCATATTACTAGTGAAGGCGAGGAGTTTGAATAAAGAATTCTGAGGTACGGTGCTACTTGTCATCGATATCGGTGGTTGGAGAGGCGTTTTATGATTGATAAAGGAGAGCAGCTTAGTTAACCTAACATTAACTGTTCCCATCTATTTCTGGCCGCATTCAACTACGGTCTGGAGATAATTTTCTAAAGATTTTGCGATTGACTTAGTTTTCTGTACATCCGGTCTTACCTCGTACATGTTATAGAACGTTGTATCATCAGCAAATATCTTCATCTTGGACAATTATTATCAGGGAGGTCGTTTATAAATATCAGGAATAGTAATGGTCCAAGGATCTACTCCTGAGTCATTCCTGCATTAATGTTATCCTCTAAAACAAACGGTTCCCAACATGTTTGCCGCGGCACATTCGATTGCCGCGGAATGATTATTGATATGACGTGAAAAAATAATAGCTAGAAGCCATTTGATTTAATTTATTTACAGACAAAAGTTACAAAATGGACGACATCATAAAGATTTGGATATTTTTTCCATTAATTCACAAACCCCGCGTTACCGAGATGATTCTATTTTTTAATGAACATTTTATTAGAAAAAAAATTGAATAATATTTTACCTCGATCAGCATTGAAGAATTTGATTGAATTCTTAATCCATTCATAGATTTATAATCCATTCATAGATTTATAATCCATTCATAGATTTATAATCCATTCATAGATTTATAATCCATTCATAGATTTATCAGTCATCATGAAGAGGAAGAATTAGAAAGCGTTTCTAATTATTGTCATCTGAAATTGAAGTACGCACACGTTCTATTGAATGCTTTTTGAGTTTCTGTTATGGAAGAATATTTAACTTTAAGTAAAAAAAAAAAATTTAAAAAAAAAACAGCCATCAAAATCTGCAATTCTCAACTTCGTAGTATATATGAACTGGGATTTTCTTACCTAAACAACATTAAAAATGAAAACAACGTGAAAAAAATTAAAAATATTGAAGAACAGTTAAATGGCGTCTCCGTCACATTCTTCCACATATTGCTGCACTAGCTAAAAAACACCAGGCACAACTGTTCCACGGACATTCCCCATGATTATTTTATTCCAGATATAGAACACAAGATATCTTCATTTATGTGAATAAAATTATCGTCATAAAACTAAAAAAAAAAAAAAAAACGACCTCAATAATGTGTCGTTATGGAAAATATTGGAAACTACTGTGTTAAACTGGCAGACGTATAAAATAAAACGATCAACTTCATTAAATAGACGGGTTTACTTAAACGATATAATTACAGTAATAAATAAAGTAATAATAGAATCGAATTCGTAGCTCGCGTGCCCCCCCCCCCTCGACAAAATGATCCAATAACTAATCCGAAAAGCAGAAAAATCACATGCTTTTGTTAAAAACGTCCCCCGTTGCCGGACAACCTTCTATCTGAACGTTTTTTGTTGTTTTTGTTTGTTTGTTTGTTTGTTTGTTTGTTTTTTACTGCTAGACTTTTTGAAATCCCTCCCTGTTCCCTGCTTCTTCGACTGTACTAACATGCTGAAATTTACATATAATATGAACAAACATCTCGCTTCTCAACTCCCTATTTAGAGTTTCCCTGTAGGTATGGTCCCTACTTTATAGTTGCGCCTTACGCCTCAGTGGCAACTTGTCTTGTTTGGAATGAATATGGGTAATAATAAGTTTATCTTCAAGAAATTAGTAAATGACAAAAACGTGTACAAAATTATTAAAGAAACAAGAAAGGAAATGAGACGTAGTTTCTGTTGCTGACGAACTCTAAATCTCCGTTATAATAAAATAGACATGAAAATCTAATTATATACGTTTCTATATTCTCACTACACCTATTCGTGACTTTTGGGGAGCGGTAATCGCCCCGGACTAGACATGAAACCACTTCATATAAGGAGATAGGAAAATACTAATTCAAGATCAAAAACTAACCAATGATAAAGGTTTGATCGATTTCAACCCAGAAATCAGCAATTCTTCCACTTTTTGTCAGAAACATCGTTAATGGGATGTTAGGACTAAAAGACAAAATGGAACCTAGAGTTGCGAGATTGCTGAAAATAAACACATAGTCAGCTGTTTAGTTCCCTCAAATAATAATAATAATAATAATAATAATAATAATAATAATAATAATAATAATAATAATAATAATAACAATAATAATATAAAATAATAATAATATACAATAATAATATAAAATAATAATAACAATAAAAATAATAATAATAATATAAAATAATAATAATATAAAATAATAATATAAAATAATAATAATATAAAATAATAATAATATAAAATAATAATATAAATTAATAATAATAATAATATAAAATAATAATAATATAAAATAATAATAATATAAAATAATAATAATATAAAATAATAATATAAAATAATAATATAAAATAATAATATAAAATAATAATAATATAAAATAATAATATAAATTAATAATATAAAATAATAATATAAAATAATAATAATATAAAATAATAATATAAAATAATAATATATAATAATAATATAAAATAATAATATAAAATAATAATATAAAATAATAATATAAAATAATAATAATATAAAATAATAATAATATAAAATAATAATATAGAGTAATAATAATATAAAATAATAATATAAAATAATAATATAAATTAATAATAATAATATAAAATAATAATAATATAAAATAATAATAATAATAATATAGAATAATAATAATATAAATTAATAATAATAAAAAATAATAATATAAATTAATAATAATAATATAAAATAATAATAATATAAAATAATAATATAAAATAATAATAATATAAAATAATAATATAAATTAATAATAATAATAATATAAAATAATAATAATATAAAATAATAATATAGAGTAATAATAATATAAAATAATAATAATATAAAATAATAATAATATAAAATAATAATAATAATAATAATATAGAATAATAATAATATAAATTAATAATAATATAAAATAATAATATAAAATAATAATATAAATTAATAATAATAATATAAAATAATAATAATATAAAATAATAATATAAAATAATAATAATATAAAATAATAATATAAAATAATAATAATATAAAATAATAATAATATAAAATAATAATAATAATAATATAAAATAATAATAATATTAAATAATAATAATATAAACTAATGATATAAAATAATAATAATATAAAATAATAATAATATAAAATAATAATATAAAATAATAATAATATAAATTAATAATAATAATAATATAAAATAATAATAATATAAAATAATAATATAAAATAATAATAATATAAACTAATAATATAAAATAATAATAATATAAATTAATAATAATAATAATATAAAATAATAATAATATAAAATAATAATAATATAAAATAATAATATAGAGTAATAATAATATAAAATAATAATAAAAAATAATAATATAAATTAATAATAATAATATAAAATAATAATAATATAAAATAATAATAATATAAAATAATAATATAAATTAATAATAATATAAAATAATAATATAAATTAATAATAATAATATAAAATAATAATATAAATTAATAATAATAATATAAAATAATAATATAAATTAATAATAATAATATAAAATAATAATATAAAATAATAATAATATAAAATAATAATATAAAATAATAATAATATAAAATAATAATATAAAATAATAATATAAAATAATAATATAAAATAATAATATAAAATAATAATAATATAAAATAATAATATAAAATAACAATAATAATAATATAAAATAATAATAATATAAAATAACAATAATAATAATATAAAATAATAATAATATAAAATAATAATATTATAAAATAATAATAATAATAATAATATAAAATAATAATATTATAAAATAATAATAATATAAAATAATAATATAAAATAATAATAATATAAAATAATAATAATATAAAATAATAATAATATAAAATAATAATATAAAATAATAATAATATAAAATAATAATAATATAAAATAATAATAATATAAAATAATAATAATAATATAAAATAATAATAATATAAAATAATAATAATATAAAATAATAATAATATAAAATAATAATAATATAAAATAATAATATAAAATAATAATAATATAAAATAATAATAATATAAAATAATAATAATATAAAATAATAATAATAATATAAAATAATAATAATATAAAATAATAATAATATAAAATAATAATAATATAAAATAATAATAATATAAAATAATAATAATAATATAAAATAATAATAATATAAAATAATAATATTATAAAATAATAATAATATAAAATAATAATAATATAAAATAATAATATAAAATAATAATAATATAAAATAATAATAATATAAAATAATAATAATATAAAATAATAATAATATAAAATAATAATAATATAAAATAATAATATTATAAAATAATAATAATAATAATAATATAAAATAATAATATTATAAAATAATAATAATATAAAATAATAATATAAAATAATAATAATATAAAATAATAATAATATAAAATAATAATAATATAAAATAATAATATAAAATAATAATAATATAAAATAATAATAATATAAAATAATAATAATATAAAATAATAATAATAATATAAAATAATAATAATATAAAATAATAATAATATAAAATAATAATAATAATAATATAAAATAATAATAATATAAAATAATAATAATATAAAATAATAATAATATAAAATAATAATAATATAAAATAATAATATAAAATAATAATAATATAAAATAATAATAATATAAAATAATAATAATATAAAATAATAATAATATAAAATAATAATAATATAAAATAATAATAATAATAATATAAAATAATAATAATATAAAATAATAATATTATAAAATAATAATAATATAAAATAATAATAATATAGAATAATAATATAAAATAATAATTACATAAAATAAAATTAAAATAAAATAATCAAAAAATAAAATAATTATAAAATCACTTTATGTATCTTTAATTGTTTTTAGATAAGTTTCGTATCGGAATGTCTTCAATAAGTATCGATAATCGATAACCGAAAAGAGTGTGTGAATGTGC
Source organism: Euprymna scolopes (assembly GCF_053919585.1). Classification (NCBI taxonomy): domain Eukaryota; kingdom Metazoa; phylum Mollusca; class Cephalopoda; order Sepiida; family Sepiolidae; genus Euprymna; species Euprymna scolopes. Next base: position 2,062,567 of record NC_136494.1, on the reverse strand, counting down.
CCAGTATGTTCATGTTTTTGCATAAGCATCGACTGTTCTGACTTGGACATGTCCGCCGGATGCAAGATGGCAGGAGCCCAAAAGACCTTTTCTACGGAGAACTGATAACCGGCAAGAAAAACGGGTGTCATTCTCAGCTTTGATTCATAGGCTCGTGTAAAAGGGATATTAAAGAAGTCGGCGGAGACTTTGGAAGCCGGTAGACAATTGCTGAATAGCGCGATATGTGAAATCATCAAGTTACTAGCGGTCTCAAGGGAAGCGAGGATAAACTCCATCAGTTGTAGCAGGAGAAGTGAGCCGACTCAAAGAGCAACTGCACCGCTCGCCACCAGCCTCCTCTATTCAAAGTACGGAACCAAGACAAGACATGATTCATGAACACTAATGATAAATTTTACCTCGTATACCACCATTTTGCGAATAAAGCTCAATAGGTCTAAACGTGCTCGATCAAAGTTCTTTGGCGGTTATCACTTTTGCTATTCGCATATAAAAATCTGTAATGGCCATATCCAAAATGTCGTGCAATTCTTTTAATCCTTGGCAGAAGATTATTCCTAGAAGCCGTAATAGCTTGAGAATTGCTGGCATAGGTCCTGTCTTTCAGATGCCCCCATAGAAAGTAATCATAAATGGATAGGTGTGATCCGTGCAACTAGAGATGTACATGTCTTCATAGAAATAACCATAAAGGTATTCCAATAAAGCAATGCGGTGTTGCTTGATTTTGTTGATTAATCAAAGTGCACACTGTCATAGCTAAGGTGTATGATATTGACCGGGCAACGCCAGAAAGGAGTATTATGATTATTCAAGCCAAAGCGTTTTGTCAGACAAAATATGTAGAATAATAAAAAATATTTAGAATACATATTTTTTACATGGCTCAGGAATGTAATTTAAAATGTTATCATAACAATTTCGTTGCCAAATAGAAATAATGACATGTAAAAACATCAGGTGATAATCTTAGTAACGTATACAAATGGGGAGATGGTCTTTTTAAGATATGTGGAAATTAGTTAGCGTTTATGATTTGAACGAGATAGAAAGGAAGTCTAGCCGATCGGCCGAATAGCTCAAAGCATATGGGTGAGCGAAGGGTCAAACACCTATCAAATGTAGGAATCTAGGACCTGCATTGCAATTTTTGAAAAGGTGGGAAAAAACACTGGAAGTTGCCGAAAATAAAACCTGAGGCCCTGTCATTCTAGTGGAGAATTTCCATTGTAGCTTTTCCTTCAATATATGATTAAAGATGGACCAGATATATTACCGATTGGCCAGATGTGTAAACCCAAAATAAGTGTTGTTCGTCCTTTGTGTTGTAAAGTTATTTATGTATATTCTTTTTCCGTCATGAATTGTATTTAAATGTACATAAACACACAAAAAACTATGGTAGATGACCTCATCACTAGACGGTAATAGAAGCTCATAAATATATATACGACTTACATCCTCCCACGTTATATTGACTCAAACAATACAACAAAGTGTCATAAAAACATCATAACTATAAAGTTGTTTCCGTGATGTAAGCGTTCTTTAAATTTTAAAATGAAATACGTATATTATACGTTTGAAGCGGGATAATCACGTTGACACACCGGTTCCCACTGGATCACCGAGGTTAAGCAACGTTGAACCTGGTCATTACTAAAAGTGGTGACCATTTGGAGCTTTCATGTGCTGTATGTGCTCTCTGCTTATCTCGGCATTGTTTCCAGTCGTTTTGGTCTTCTCCTTGCCACTGGACTCAAACAGTGCCGATTCAGGAGAGGTGTGGTTGAGATTGCGCAACCCTTGCCTCACAATTATAGGCGCAGCTGCCCCTACAAGGGGTATCCTTTGTCTTTCGAGACTGAACGGAGGCATCGGCATACGTTTGAAGCCAAATCACAACGCAAACGTTTTGTAAAATAAACATTTATTAATAATTATTAATTATTTGGACGTAATACGTCTTCTTTAGAATATTTTCCCGTGTCATGTTATCATTAATAGGGAAAAATTAGAAGTAAAAATCATTTTTTTTATATCCGTGAGATTACGCGTGGTTTTAAATAGTTAAAGTTTTGTTCGCCGTTATATAAGCGTTGTTTCAATGTTTTTATGAAATACCTACATTATACGTCTGAAACCAAATTACAACGCAAAGGTTTTGTAAAATACACAAACATTTATTTGTTGAAAATTGTAATCTGAAGAAGACGTATTACGTCGAAATTATTAATAATTTAAAACAAATATTTGTTTATTTTGCCAAATATTCGCGTTGTAATTTTACATTAAACATATAACATATGTATTGCATTTTAATTGTATATTGTTACCCCTATCTCTTAGATATTTACTCTTATATCAAAAACCCAGCTGTGACAATGTGGGTATAAATGTAGAATACAATATACAGCTTTAAATGTGGCGCAAAGACAACGAATCCAGAGCTATATTGTTATTCTTGTGATTTTGGACATTTACTCCCATGTCACTAAATCAGCTGTGAAAATGTAGGTATAGACGTAGATAAATTGACAACCCGGTTCTCCTTATATCACCGAACTTAAGCAATGATAAGCCTAGTCAGTATTAGACGGGGAAACATTTGGGAGTACCAGGTACCGTATGTGGGAGAACGTTGACTCCTCCCTGCAAGAACTGCGTCTTCATTTTCCCTGATGGGAATATACAAGCGACTATGGATCGCTTGTGCATTTGCTATTTCAATGGAGTATCCCTCTGCTTAGCAGACCGGTTTGACTCGCCTAGGGCGATTGCGTCTTTGGTATGAGAATAGGCGTAGACTTGAAAATATCAGAATACATGTGACGCTAAGGTAGCTGAGCTGTCTTTAAACGTATTTGATCGAAACTGCTAAAGAAGGTCGTGAGGGTCGAGAGCAAACAATGTCGGAAAGAGTACGAAGCGAAAATTGCTGCAAAAAAAAAAGTGTGAGCGAAACAGTCATAAGGCGTTGCGTATAAACGTACATACGGATTGATTTTTTTTAAGTACATTTTTGTATTAAAACGTATTTTTAAAAGGTAGACTTTTCAGACCGTATTTCCTAAATGTATAAAATGAGAGAGGGAGATAGAGAGAGAAATAGAGAAAGAGGGAAAGAGGGATAGGGGAGCAGAGTTCTTGCATATCGGATGAGTCACCTTCATATGTTGAATGAATTCCGAGCGTGTATTATTTGTATCATTCCTACTACTGACATCATCTTGAATGTTATTCTAACATTTCGGCCGATGTAACCCACAAGCTTCTTCAGATGTATCTTGACGATGACTTCTGTTCGTAAATTGTGGAAAAATATTTTTCATTCAACAAACTATTGTCGTTAGGCTTTTGCAGTTTTTGTAGAGTGATGTAAACGTGCTCCTACATATAGCGCTTGATATTCCAAAATGGTTCAACCTTGTTTAATTCTGGTGATCTAACGAGATCACCCAATTAATGAAGGTATATACTCTGCATGATCTTCAAAACCGATATTTTAAGGTCATTAAGTTCATTTACTAAAATAAACAAAAAGAAAATTGTCTTTCGTGAATTAAGTGAACTCAGAAGAAGTTGAATTTCCTGAACTCAATATTAAAACATGAATTTCATTTAGAGTTGAACAATGAATGCAATGCAACTATAGATGCGGATAAATCGACTACATTTATCTTTAAAACCTGCAATAATTGACATCACACGATTCTACGTATTTACAGAAATACAGAATATTAGAATTAAATGTTAATGTCCGTTGAAATGAATACTTTTTCCCAAATTGGCGGTTGAATGTGGTTGAGTGTGGTTGAGTGTGGTTAAATTTGCGCTCATTTTTGCATTAAATTCTCATCTTTATTAATGCCTTAATAATCCTTCTTAATCCCTTACTGTGCATCGAACTATACCTTAATACTCAGTTCGCTGCACCTTATCATAAAAAGTCCATGCAAAATTTCAGCTAAATCATCCCAGTAGTTTGCGAGAAAACTTCTAGAATAAATGTGGTATAATGGTGACTAATCTATATTAATCCTTAACTATAACCCGAAGGTATACCATATTCATAAGTTCGCTGCACCTTATCATAACACAGGTCCATGGATATTTTCAACCAGATCAGGTAAGTCGTTTCTGAGTAAAAGGGTAACGGACTAGGAGAAATATAAATAAGATTATGTCACAGAAAGTCAGCGTCCGATACTGTGGTTATGACTGCTACTAATGATTGCTGACATGAAAACTATAACTATTAGTCATAATTGTATTCTCTTGAAAAATCCGTCTATTCGCGAAATAGGATGAGTCAGTTCACACGATAACAAGTGGAATATATTTATCCCCGGTATCATTGACCGGTATATCTTTCTGAAAAAAAAAAACTAGAAGAAATATATAATCGGACAAATATTGGTTTGATTGGTTGACAAAAACAAATTTTAATTTCCAGTTGTTTTTACCTTAAACCATATTTTGCGTTGTAAGTAATTTTAGTTTCAAGTTAGAAGAAATATATAGTTTGAAGCAAAATAGCGATATCAATTCAGAGAAGCTTTGAATGGTAAAAGCTTGCTGATGAAGAATAGACTTTCAAGTTGTATAACATTCACCGCCTTGATAAGATTTCCGCTTTTGGCTTCGCAATTAGCTTCACACTTCTAAGATACGCCTTTCTGGCTTTCTCTTTCATCTCCCTGTTCATAATGGTTACACCCTCCAACATGCGCAATACATGTACTTATACTCTTTTTTTGTTTGTTTTTGTTTTGTTTTTTTCATAACTATTCTAACTTCTCGATTTGGCAACACAATTTCATTCGAATGTCGCCTTACTCCAATTTTCATCTAAAACTGTGCATTTACTAATTCCAAATTCCATCTCGAGGTTTTCAGAGCATGATGTCTTGATGAGCTCTATCATAATTCAGAGAAGCTTTGAATAATAAAAGCAAGCAAACAAGAGTTTTCAATCCGAAACAGTTTTGAATTGTAAAAGCTTGCAGACAAAGAGCAGAGTTCCTTCCCATGAACTCTAAACGCAGTATATTTTATAGAGTGGTTTCTAATTTCTGATTAATTGGTAACAAAGCGTGGTTCCATTCGCTTGATTAGTTCTTATCATTTTTATATACGCATGACCTCCCAATTTTTTTCTAACCATTCTCCCGTTGTTATACAAAAAGTATTAAAATAAGAACTTCTTATTAAAATATGCACAGCATGTTCATGAATATAAAAATAGAAAAGGCGGGCTAGAAAGAAAATGGCCACCGACTTCGAGTTTTATATAAAACTGAAACTGAAAGAAATGCTTACTTTGTATAAAAATTTATACTATTAATAAAATTCTAAATGTTTATTTATTTATGTTTGTGTGTATATATATCAATGAAACTTTCGAACGGATGCATCGAACTGAAAAAGTCTTTTTTTCCCCTGAAAGGTGTGAGTCCCTAGATTGTCCTTATCTATATGTGGTTCGTAACGAACAATGCCGAGTCACATAAAGAGTCGGAAATAAGGGGTTTTTGGTTGTTTCGTGCAATCGTCGAAAAAAATTACCTGCTCATGTCAACGGAATGTAGCATTGTATGTATATAGTCGCGGTAAAATCTTTAGGCATACGGACAGGACTTGTGGCGCAATGGATAACGCCTCTGAGTACGGATCAGAAGATTCCAGGTTCGGATCTTGGAAATTCGTAACAATTTTAACCATCATTTTAACCAACGTTTACTTATGTCCTTGTCTTAGTTAGGGTACTTTTGTTTTTGCAGTGATTTTGTTTTGTGCATATGGGAATTTCCCATACTCTGAGTTCACAGGGTAACCGTTGATGATAAGGCAATGTTGAGTGTACTTGATGTTGAGTGTACTTGATGTTGAGTGTACTCGATTTTGTTTTTGACTAAGCGTTGTGTGTGCTGACGCAGCGCAGTTGCTAGTTATAAATATAATTGTTCATAAGGAAAATTTGCACCGCTCGAAGAAAGAGTATTGAACGACAAAATCCCTCTTTTGAACATTTGCATCTTCAACCATCAATTGACTGCGTATAATGTTTCAATGCGCATGGTGAATTGCAGATTGCAGATCTCAAAGAATTGGCTATTAATGGATGCTTCACCGACAAAATGTTGCATCTCTCTATCTTTTTTACAAGTATTTTAATGGTGGATGCACCGACGAACTACAAATCTTTGTACTCCCTCGTCGTAAATAACCCTGTCAAAACCCGACAAACAGCAAAGTCCAACCTCTACATCATTAGATGTAAGAAAGCCTTCTACTCTAATAGTTTCTTCCCCCAGAACTGCTAGCTCTGGAATTCTCTTCCGGATTCCTACTTCCCCAACTGTACTGACATGTAGAAGTTCAAGTGTAATGTGCTCTTTTCCCTACACGTGTCCCTGATAGTAGCCCCATCACCAAAGTGACATTGTGCCTTGTTGGGGAGGTGTATTTCTTTATCCATTAAACCATTTGTAAAGTGTGAGCCGCCTTCGTGACTAGTTTGAATAGCGTTATTTCTTATTTCTACATGAAATCATTGTCATAAACATTGTTCATAAGACTTGCTGGTCGCATTCTAGGAACTCGGCGACCAATTTTCCTTCTAAACCAGTACAGAGGCTAAGAAATAGAAAAGATTGCGTCGTTACTGATTGTCATACATATATCAACCAAAAAAAAATAGCTTTTATTTATATTATATGTTAACAAAAAAAATAGCTTTTATTTATATTATATATTAACAAAAGAAATAGCTTTTATTTATATTATATATTAACAAAAGAAATAGCTTTTATTTATATTATATATTAACAAAAAAAATAGCTTTTATTTATATTATATATTAACAAAAATATAGCTTTTATTTATATTATATATTAACAAAAAAATAGCTTTTATTTATATTATATATTAACAAAAAAGTAGCTTTTATTTATATTATATATTAACAAAGAAATAGCTTTTATTTATATTATATGTTAACAAAAATATAGCTTTTATTTATATTATATATTAACAAAAAAATAGCTTTTATTTATATTATATATTAACAAAAACAATAACTTTTATTTATATTATATATTAACAAAAAAATAGCTTTTATTTATATTATATATTAACAAAAAAATAGCTTTTATTTATATTATATATTAACAAAAAAATAGCTTTTATTTATATTATATATTAACAAAAAATAGCTTTTATTTATATTATATATTAACAAAAAAATAGCTTTTATTTATATTATATATTAACAAAAAATAGCTTTTATTTATATTATATATTAACAAAAAAAAGTAGTTTTTATTTATATTATATATTAACAAAAAAAAAGTAGCTTTCATTTATATTATATATTAACAAAAATAGCTTTTATTTATATTATATATTAACAAAAAAAATAGCTTTTATTTATATTATATATTAACAAAAAAATAGCTTTTATTTATATTATATAGTAACAAAAAAATAGCTTTTATTAATATTATATATTAACAAAAAAAATAGCTTTTATTTATATTATATATTAACAAAAAAAATAGCTTTTATTTATATTATATATTAACAAAAAAAATAGCTTTTATTTATATTATATATTAACAAAAAAATAGCTTTTATTTATATTATATATTAACAAAAAAATAGCTGTTATTTATATTATATATTAACAAAAAATAGCTTTTATTTATATTATATATTAACAAAAAAAATAGCTTTTATTTATATTATATATTAACATAAAAATAGCTTTTATTTATATTATATATTAACAAAAAATAGCTTTTATTTATATTATATATTTACAAAAAATAGCTTTTATTTATATTATATATTAACAAAAAATAGCTTTTATTTATATTATATATTAACAAAAAAATAGCTTTTATTTATATTATATATTAACAAAAAAATAGCTTTTATTTATATTATATATTAACAAAAAAATAGCTTTTATTTATATTATATATTAACAAAAAAATAGCTTTTATTTATATTATATATTAACAAAAAAATAGCTTTTATTTATATTATATATTTACAAAAAATAGCTTTTATTTATATTATATATTAACAAAAAAAGTAGCTTTTATTTATATTATATATTAACAAAAAAATAGCTTTTATTTATATTATATATTAACAAAAAATAGCTTTTATTTATATTATATATTAACAAAAAAATAGCTTTTATTTATATTATATATTAACAAAAAAATAGCTTTTATTTATATTATATATTAACAAAAAAAATAGCTTTTATTTATATTATATATTAACAAAAAAAATAGCTTTTATTTATATTATATATTAACAAAAAAAAATAGCTTTTATTTATATTATATATTAACAAAAAAAAATCGACGTTGTCCGGGATTGAATAAGGATCAACACATTTTCCACAATTTCAATTTATTTTCATCGAAATCGGTGAAATCACTCATTTTTTTCAATCAAATCGATTGCCTGCTTTAGTTGGTTACCCACCGCGGTATTGTATCGGGAGAAAGCTCCACATGCCTCCGGTTAGTGACTTAGTCCACAAGGCGAGCACTTGTCGTGAAAAATGACGGTAAAGCAGAAACAGATTCGCGACGTCTCTTATGTGGGAAAGAGGTTGCAGGGATGAGAAAAGGGTTTCGAAGCCAGATGTGGCAACAGTATTTCATTTTAGGGCGTATTTGGTTCTTACATAAGTAGAGGAATGCGTCGGGTGTGAGATACCTTCTCGGTCTATAGAAGGATGAACCATTTTTTTGGTGAAATTAAAAAGCATTTTCATCCAAATGCATCTCAAGAATGGATCCATGCTTTTGTTATAATCCGATTCTTATGTATCGCGGTGTGTCGACGTTAAAAAAACATATTTTGAGAGATTTGCTTTGTTGTTCATACTTATCGAATCTTCTCTATACTTCTCTCTCTCTCTCTCCTCTCTCTCTCAGACGTGATGTTGCTTGTCTCACTTTTTTATGAATACAATTATGGCATGTGTCCTTCAGAATTGTCTGATCTATTCCACTGCTTCGTTTAACTCATTCGTTCGCTGTTTTGATACCTCATTGTAACATTCTTTCTATTTCTGTTTCTTTCCCAGAACTTCAGGTTTCACAATTCTTTTCCTACTCTGTTTTTCTCATATCTAAAACCTTGCTATTTTCAAAACTAAGACCAATGGACATCTTCTGTCTTTACGATTAACATTTTTAATTTTTTTTTTACTCCTTTCATTAAGTGGCTTCATGCATTGCCATGCTACAGTTGTAAACAATATTTTCATTCATAAACGCGCAGAGTAAATAGACGCATCTCGAGGAATATTTTTGTTTGTTGTTGATGTTGTTATTGTTGTTGTTATTGTTGTTGTTGCCCTACCCTTTTCCTCGATATGTCGACATTAAGGAAAGTTATTTTTGAAGATCCGTTTTTTATACTTATGGAATTATGTAACGAAATGTTAAAACCCTAACCGGATTCAGAAATAGATCTGAAACGTATCACGGAAGGTGCCAAAAATTATAACGCGTAGTTTACCTTCATAATTAAAAGGCATCGAAATACCCTTGGCGCACACCTGCGCTTTAGCTACGAGCGCTAATAACGTGCTTTTTTTTGTGCGTGTGTGTTTTTGTTTTTGTTCATTTATTTTACTCTTCGGCATTTAAAACGTAGCTGTAGTGACCCGGCGATGCCCGGGTTACAACGAAGTTATTGTAGTTTTGACAATTGATTTGTTTAAAGATTGTAAAACTTATACAGAAAAGAACAACCTGGCATGAGGATAATTTTCCCTAGGAGTGAACCCTGGCCAAATATTCAAAATCACATCGTATTCGCTGCTCAAATAAGATCTTCTCACTATGGCTAACTTACATTAGTTTTTTTTTGTTTGTTTGTTTGTTTTTCCGAGGAATGGTGCACCTTCTCCAAGCGATGTTACCTCAAGTAATAGCACGAAGCTGGATACTTCACCAAACTAGATAAATTCTTGGCCTGGAATCCAGTAAGACTAAAAGACCAAAATAAATTATATACTGTGTGTGTGTGTGTGTGTGTGTGTGTGTGTGTGTGTGTGTGTGTGGCTTCCTTCCGTCTTAACAGACTATGGATACCCACTGTAAGGGTGTCTGCGCGTGAAATTTGTATGGCAAGAGTTGCGCAATCACCTACCACGTCTCTCCTGAGTCAACATTGTAGAATACCAGTGGTAAGTTGAGGTACAGGACGACTGGAAACAATGCTGAGATGAGCGGAGAGCACATACAGCGCCTAGAATTCCCAAATGGTTACCCATCTGGTACTAGCCAGGCTACATGTTGCTTAACTTCGGTGATCTGACGGGATCCGGTGTTTATGCGTGAATTATGCCGTATATAAATGATATACTACAACGTATAAAAATGGTCAATTGAGGAGAGGAAAATTATGTTCTCAATTTCTTTACTAACTCAGTGTTTGAGGCGTAAAGAACTTTAATGGAACATTCGAATATTGGCGTATCTTATATAGAGTTCAAGTGTTTGCTCCAGGTAGGGGGGGCCCTTGATTTCTGAGAACTTCGACTGAAGTAAAATTTTAAAAAAAAACAGACATTTTAATATGGAACAAACCCGAAAGAACTGTGCTCTTACTACGCGAAATTATAACAAAATAGCAGGACCTAAAGAATGATTTAAAAACATGGTCTCTGAAAAAATACACGTTATACTGGTTGTGATAGGAGCAACTGGTTATGATAGGAGCAACTGGCCTCATAAAAGTAATTAATAAATGCTTGGAAACAATCCCCGGAAGACAAAACTGTAAGGAAATACAGATAGCAACAATAAAGGGAACAATATCTATCTTTAAAAAAAAGCCCTCGGATATGAATTCAAATCTTAATGGAATCAACTGTTAGACGTACGACCATCGAGGAAAACTTGGATTTTTCTCTTATTTAAAAAGGATCAAATTATGTTGAGTATCCGTCCAGCATAGGATCTGATTTTCTTGAGAAGACCATTGTTTTATGCCTAGTCAGAAGCCTTAGATATATACTTATGGTAATTGTCATCCCCTCCTCTTTCTTATCCAGTGCATGGTATATACGTTCAGGTTTGCCTAAATCCATATTTATGGTTAGATAGTAGTTTAGCAACTGTGTTATGGTGGACTAGAGCTTGATTAATTATGGTCTCAAATATTTTGGCGAAAAGAGGGAGGCGTCTAATGGGGCGATAATTTAATGGATCAGTTCTTTCACTAGAGATTTTATAAACTAGTACAAGAAAATCAGTATTTCTAACAGCCATGTAAAGCATGATTCGTTAAAAATATGTTAAAGAGTTTTGAAACTATCTGAAGTAAATAAAAAATTAGTTATTAAACTTGACACGATGCAAACAATTGCCCTTAAAGAAAAAGTTAAAATCTTCAAAAGATATCTCACTTGTAATGTATGGTCTGGCATCCGATAGATAAGAAAATTTTAAAAAAAACTAAAATGTTTGTCATAAATTAGATAACTTCCATCATATTCTTCAGTTAAAAATATTTGCTCATTTTTATTTTTATGTGATTATCTAAACATGTTTCATGTTACTCATCACTAGGGTCGGAGTAAGTAACTATTTTCAATAAATTGTATCGAAATAGGTTATTTTATTGCCAATAACACGGTACAACAGTAACAAATGAAAATTGGATAGTCAGATGTCAAGTTTAGTATTTATATTCAACTTATAAAATCAGGCTGATTTTACTGTATATACAAAGTGCTTTTAATAAGGTTCCAAACATTTTTCCGTGTGGACGCTTTTAGTGATATTTCACGCATGAACCTCCTCTTCGAATAATCTCTTTCGGCTACACTTTTTGTAGCATTTCAACAACTTATGAAAGACCCAATGTAAGTCCTCTTGTATGAGCGTGTCAATGACCCTCGTCACAGCTCTTTCATCTTATCAATTGTTTCATAACGACAACATCTAAGGTTTTCCTTAAGCTTAGGGTGCTTTCGCGCAAATCTTCCGTATCTTCAGTTCCTCGCGAATAATTGCGTGTACAGTTCATACAATTACATCAAACTGTGTACTTATTTTCTCTATAGATACACGACGGTCCTTATCTATGAAATTCTTTATTTGACCAATCAACTCTGGTGTTCTTATTTCCTTACTCCTCACATACCTCTCGTCATCTTTCACTCACTTCCTGTCTTCCTTAACTCTCGTATGCCCTCAAAAACTGATACTCGATTCATGTAAGATTGTCCAAAAGCAGTCTCAAGCATTCCATACGTTTCTGTTACATTTTAAAAAGTTGAAACAGAATCTTATTGCATATCGTTCTTCTAGAGTGCTCTTACTTCTAGATTGCCTTTTTTGAAATTCACCAGTTGTGACAATCAGGCTTTAGTAGAGTGTTATCTAATTCCTATTGTAGCTGTTTATTGTAATCTGAATTCATAAAAATTGGCCAGTCATCCCATAAGATGTACAGCAATAACATACTGAATTTTCAAGAGTCTACGACAATTTTAAATGTCTGTACAAAAAAGTCTGGAAACTTATTGAAGACGCCTCGTATTTGAAGTTATTATGCAAAGTATATCATTATAAAAGACTTATTTCGTGCTTTCACTTAGTATTACTCTTTTTTTTTAATTTTCTTCCTTTGAAGATTGTAACGTTGGGTATGGGACAGCCAAACCAGCTGCCAACATTACCCTGCTTTTTACTGAAATCAACCGAGAGCTCTTTTTAGTATCCTCGTTGTTCCCTTAAGTGCAATGAATGTGACAAGTTATGGTTGAGAAGCTTCGTTAATTCGTTAATTCATACAAAAGAGCATCCTATATTTTTACAAATTCGCACATGGGTTTTGTTGCTGCACCTCGACTGCTACATCTGCATACATTTATACGGAGTTCAAAATTAGTCACTCATATAATGGATCCTGCACTATCGGCCAAGCTTGAACTCTTGTATCATCACCGCAATGCCGCATCTCTGTGTTTGTTTTACAAATACTTCAGTGGAATGTACAATGATGGACTCATACCACTTGTGCCTCTTCGATATACATACTCCCGACGTACATACTCCCGACGTACATACTCCCGACGTACATACTCCTGACGTACATACTCCCGACTAACCAAACCAGCAACAAAATCCTTTCACTGAGTGAAATGTTTCCTTACGACAAATTCTCGAGTCCGACAAGATAGAGCTGAAGAAGGTTGGTGGTTACCTCGACCGAAACGTTGTAAAAATAGCACTAATTATGAAAAGTCCGAAGAATTCAAACAAGATGAATAGTCAAATATGCTAATATTGATCAAATCTTAAATATTTCTGAAATTACTCCAAATTTAGAATTATATTTAAAAGTGTTTAGGTTGAGAATTATTTTAGTAGTAGTAGTAGTAGTAGTAGTAGTAGTAGTAGTAGTAGTAGTAGTTAAAGAGTATCGGGTTCTGTGCTTATATCCAGTTATGTACCGTTAGTAATACGGTAAGCCTGATTCATCCTTGTGACGCTAGTTTTTCATCGATTATGCTTCCCAATTTATACATCTGAAAGAAATCTTTACTTACACCTATTATGTTCAAATGGTCATATGTTTAAGCATGACCAGCTGTGGAGTATTAACGGACGAATTTTCGTCACGTAAATAAATGACAACTTGCGACATTTCCAATAAAAAATTAAATGGTTTTATCCATACATGCGGGTGTTTATTCGTGTTGGTCTTTCATGCGATTCCCGCTTCCTTTCATGAGTGGCCGTCGATCGTCTCATCTGTTTGAATGAGACGAATAAAACTATTTTTATGAAGAAAGACACAAGAAGACGTTCGCTGAAAGTTTTTATAAAGGGCTTTGTAATATTGTCGGGGGTTCTGTATGACATAAAGGGGTGTATAGCGAGTGTATATAAAACAGATATGTATAAACGATGGAATCAAACCGTGTACATGTTATATAGTTGTTTATATAATGTTCGTTGCGTGTGTGTGTGTGTACATTTTAATACATATAATAAACATATATAGATACCTTCAATAATAGTTCAACAAACGGGAAAAATAATACTATTGATAATGGAAAGAATACCTTTTTGGTTGGAACTAACGCTTTATTGCTCAATACGCGCTTCTGAAAATTTAAATCATGTTCTACTCCGACAACTTAAACAACCAAATTGTTTCTCCGCATTTACATTTATTCCTGTTGCGACTTTTTTGTTCTGGGGTTGCACGCCATTCCTTTTTTCAGGAATTACATACTACTGTCTTTCCAGTTGAGAACTTGCCTGTCCCATCTACTCGTTCCAACTCATTCGCTCAAAACCCCTGATTAATTTCTAACTGATCACATATATTTCCAAACCATCTTGTTACGTCAATAACTCCACGTAAATAAAGACATAAATCGAATTATCTACCTTCGTCACATAGGATTTTTATGCGCTGACATTCCTTTCTATTAAAATATATTTGTTTTTATTTATCTAAAATTCCTTCTTGTTATTGTTTATAGGATCTAGTTAAGTTAAATTCCTAAAACGTCATTTACCCATATTTGTTCTTGAATTGCATTTTTCTCTTTAAAACAAATCTAATTCAATTTTCACGATAATAAAAAATCATTTTGGGGCTCAGATAATTCGGTAATACCCGGATGTGCTAATCTGCAATATTTTTATTTAGGGAGAATATAATCCGGAGAGAGATAGACTTATTTTATCGTAGTTGTTTATTTGTTAAGCTTAACTCTCTTACTTAACGAAATGACTGACTCGCACGGACATACGTGGAAGCATCATTCCCCTTAGATCAGGGATTCCCAACCGTTTGGTACTTGAAACCCCTTACCTAAAGATCTTAAACCCATGCGATTCTATACTTAGGTCTTACTATATTATTATTTTATTATTTTCTGTGAAGGATAGCAATCAGCAATGGAAATGTGGTTGATGTGCCCACAGCGAACACACACATACTCGCTTTTCAATAGTACACACATGCATACATTTTCAGACACGTATATATATTCACACACGTACATTCGCTCACAAGCAAGCAAACGCCCACATCATATAACATAGCACACGTTTTGCTTTGCAACTAAACAAGAAAATATAAGAGTTCGAAAAGTGTAATTGGTAAAATAGATATTAATGTTATCCCAAGCTACTTTTAACAGTGCTACACGCTCCCCTGCGAAGACGTTGCGAACCCCCATGGGTCGCGACCCACTAGTTGGAAATCACTTCTCTTAGATTACACAATTCCTACATTATTGACGCTATATCGTTCGCATAACTTTTCAGAGAAACTGATCTGAAATTCTTAGTTTCTCTCCTCGAGAACGTGACGTCATTCGTCATCGTCTGTTTTGTCGATCGCGATAAATCTTTGCCCACGCCCACCTCCACTTTGCGTCATCCATCTTTCATTCAACCCTGAACCAGTTCTGTTTTATAGATCTGGTTTATTACGTTTTCAATATGACCCTTTTTTTCAAAATTAATACGATAGCGTGTGTGTTATTTTGTGTTTCACGCTTACATCTTTTTTCTTCCGAATGACTGTCGTTTAATTGTTATGACCTTCCATTTCTTTTACGAAGAATTCTTCATAATTTTTGCCTTCGGTTTCGTCATCTATTTTTTTTATAAATAATTTTACAAAAAATTCGTTATTAGTTTTGGTTTCGGTTTCGAGTATAGCTGAAAGGAACTCAAGCATATATAAATATTTTTTCTTCTTCATAATTTTTTTTATTTTGGTTTCAATTCAAGCTGATGCATCCAAGTCATATAAACATTTTTTTTTTTAATCGTAACTTTATTATATATAAGAATCGATGGAAAATCACCTCTATAATGATATATACGAAATCTGCAAGAATTAAAATATCATATTTAAGCGTACTTTACCACCGGACTACATCGGGCGTCCCTGCTAGCTTAGATAAATACGTTTGTAGTTTTAACAAAAGAGCTACAATAATACTAGGGCGTCTCCATTAACGCAAAACATCTACAGAATGCCAGCATCCATATATTACACATGAAAGAGTCCGCTGTGGAATTTCCACAGGTCTCGCTAGTACTAGCTAATTAATCGTTTCTAACGTCGGGTACCTAATATGTAACAGACCGGCATGTGTCGTGTCAATTTGTTATATGAAGTAGTAGTGACTGTAGTTTTCAGTCTATCTTTTTAGTAGTAGTCACAATAGCAGACTGCCGAATGCTCTTCTGTATCTCTTCGCCGTCTTTTTTCTTCCCGATTAAAAACTCAAGACGACGCCTCTAACTCCCCATGAATTACATATCAATATCCTACGACTTCCTGTTTGATACGTCATTTCATTTAGATGTTCGTTAAACTACCTTCCTCTCGCTCACCTTCATAAAAAATACGTGATCTATTTACAACAACGTCGTTTAACCTTTGTGAACTGAAGGGAACGGATATTTCAATGTGACATTAGATGTAATAGTTCGGGCTGGTCTTAATTTTCAATGTTTCAGAGAATTTCAAGTGAATTTAGGAAGGAACAGATAATTCTGAGCTTGAAGTTGATATATATTGAATGATTCTAGGTGCGAGGAGCTTTCTTTATAAAGAAAAATAAATGAGGACAGATTGGTCTCACTATCTATTTGTTTTTTGTTTTTGGGGGGGGGTTTTTGTCATTTATTTCTCTTTGGTCTTGCATCTCTACTGATTAGGGCAAGAAGCTTATATTTTATAGAGCGATAGAATGAGTCAACTATTTTTCAACTATTTTAGACTCAAGCTGAATATGTAGATAGATAGAGAGAGAGAGAGAGAGAGAGAGAGAGAGAGAGAGATAGAGAGAGAGAGAGAGAGAGAGAGATTCCAGGACCCGGGCATTAGAAAATATCATAACTCCCAACTTACCAGTAACTAGTGAGAGCAAGTTTGGCTTAGTGGTTAACAGTATGGACTGAGAACCTGTATTACATAGTCAGGGATATATTGTTCTCCAAACGCCACCAGATAAACGTATAAATTGAATGTATGTTATTATGCAGGAGGATATGATATCGACGTATACATATTGTAAAAGAGAGATTATCACACGGGGATATATTACAGTTCATATTTACATAAAGGTATCATATTTTATAAGAAGAATATATAGATGTCTCATACCTTTTCTTTATCCGGAGTTCTACTTTCACGGCTGGGCCCTGTGATGAACCATGCAACGACCAACACCATTACCGATTGAGACACCTGTTTTTCCTTCTTTTGTGATACTACAGAACAACACTTAATATCTTTAAAATATAAATTTATTTCAGCTGTCTCAGTGGTCTTCGCAAGGAGTCTGCGTAGTGTCTACATGCTTGTTCTTTCAGCCCCGTTTCCCGGACTTTTAAGAGCTCGTCTGTTCACTGTCATGACCAAACTCAAACTCCTCAAGTCAATCTTTCTGACCTCTTGGCCTGTCAGTTCCGTTACGTCGTCATCACGTCTCCTAATGTGTGATCTCTGTCGCGTATGCAATTGTTGAAGGTTATTTTGTTTATTTTTAACTTAGCTAATTTATGTAAACATTAATAAATTCCAATATAAACTATTTTAACAATATCACTAGATAGATAGATAGATAGATAGATAGATAGATAGATAGACAATTTAACTTTCTACCATGTTATTATCTAGAACCTGTGTGTGTCAAGTTTGAACCCAGTTCATTCAACGGGAACATATTTTTTACTAGAGGAAGGGAGTTACCGTTTATCTAGGCCCAAAGACCACTCAAGAATAAGGTTAAATAACTATCAGGTAGACGATAAGACAAAACTGTGATGATCGCTAATCGTGGAACATGGATAGAATTTAATCCTTTAGGAGGATGACTCAACAAGAACTTATTTTTTTACATAGGTATCACCACTTATCAAGGTCAAGAGGCCACTCGAGGATAAGGGTTAAAGAGTGCACAGTAGACAATTGGACAACATAGAAATCGTTATTAATGGAAATTCGGTAAATTTGTTAACTTATATGGAACGGCTCATCAAAAACTTGAAAGAAGCTTTGTTCATGGAATCTACGTTTAGGTTTAGGCACAGATAAAGAGTGGGGAAAAATTATTGATAGTGTTTTCTGCTAGACGGGTGTTTCTTGTGAAAGGTTGGCGAGGAGGAACCATAGATCGGAACTCAGTCGAGCACTTGCCATGAAAATAACGATAAAGCAGAGACAAACTCGTAAAAGCTCTTCTACGAGAAAGAAGTTGCAGGGAAGAGAAAGGACATCTCCTACGAGGCTAAGAAGTCTATTATGGACTTTATCAAGGCAGGATAAGTCCTTTTCCGCAGCTCCTGCCCAGATATTGGAACAGTACTCCATCCTTAGACGTACCTGGCCCTTATATACATAGAGACTTATATCGGCAATGAGATATCTACTG